>NW_020524581.1:0-106448 GCF_003368295.1 Carassius auratus
GGATTGGACCATAGGAGAGATCCCATAGCGATCCTTGGCAAAATCCTGGTGGAGAAGAGAAGATGATAGGAATGGTAATGAATCTTAAAGGAACGGTTCAGCAAAAAAGAAGAAATCTGTTCATTCTGTCATCATTTATTCACCCATTAGTTACATTACTTTATTCTGTGTGACACCAAAGTAGTGTTTGAATGGGACTTAAACCTCAAAGCCTTAAATCATAAAAGTCCATTTGAGCAACATTTAGTTTAAAAAAAAAAAAACTAAATACATTAGTACGCTGAAAATTCATTAAGTTTATAACTGATAATCATCCGTTCCAGTAAGCTGTTCATTTGAGAACCTTGTGACTGGATCATGGATCATCAATGGAGTTAAGCAAATCTTGAGACTGTTTTGTGAACTAGATCAACCAATTCATTGATAAATATTTTAAAAAAAAATGTTCTTCAAATAGACATTGCCTGGGTTGTCAAGATATTCAGTGAATGATTTACATTTATTTGTAACCTTTACTTAAAAAAATAATAATAATTAAAAAAGAATCCAGTCCCCATTCATTGTAACTGCAAGCAAAATGTGATCAGTAAATTAAAAAAATAAAACATAAAAATCTTTCCAAAATATATATTCGTAATATATTTGTAACACTAAGAAGATAAAAATCATTATATATATATATATTTTTTTTATTTCTTCAGCACTTGATATGGCTAATAACAGACAGAAAATGTGAATTTGGACAGATAGCAGTAAATACTTACATCCTCATCAGCTTCCTGCTGCTCTGCGGCCTGAATCAAAGAGAGAACTGATTTCAATAAAACTTCAACGGCAGAGGGAAATCAGCTAACACAAACATTAAACACATACTGATTATTCTGGAGAAAGGCAAGCACTGAAATATCACTTTAAAATCTTACCAAAATACAAATACAATCTCTGCCATCAGCTTTTGATAGCCGATTTTTATTTTAGCCCAACTAGATAGGTGCCAGGCATCGTAAACCTCTGTTCTATTATTTATTATTTATTTATTTACTCAAATGTTGATCGCTGCTCAGACTAAGTATTGTGGCCTGTGTATTTGTTGCTCGTTCTGGTGCCAAAAAGCAATATGATATCATTGACAGTGTTTCTGAATGCTTGAGTAAGTGTTGTCTTTTGTCTTGTTAATACGACTGGTAGGCTAAAACTGAATTGCCCTATGGGGATAAATAAAGTTGTTTGAATCTTGAATCTTGAATGATACAAATTCAAACACTTACTGATGTCTGCAAGTACAGTAGAGTGCTAGAATCGACTTTTTCTAGGTAAAATAGAATTGCATTCCTTGTAATTTACTCAAATCAGCATGTCAATATAAGTAATAATGACTTTATTCATTTGTTCTGGCTCATGTCTCTCGTCTCTGAATCACTCACAAAAAAAAAAAACTCCTTAAGACTTTAAGTAAAAATATTTGAACATGGATATTATTGAACTGTTTTTCATTATTCACTTTATTATTATAGTATATGTTTTATTACTATTTTATTATTTTATATATTAAAGTTATATATAATAATATATTCTACTTTTCCAGGGAGAGTATGCTTTTCACAAAACTTCTGGCAAATAACTGTCATTTTCTGGATGCACAAATGTCCCTTTGTTCAGGCACGTACACAGATTTGTAATCACAGGAATAGTAAAACAATGACAACCCCTCCATACGGCAGCGGTGGGCCATGGGCAGCACAGCAGGCAGGGTCTGCGTCTCCTGGCACACACTCACCAGCTTGGCCTGCTTCTCTGCCTTCTTTGCAGCTTTCTCTGCTTCCTTCTGCTGTTTCTTCAGGGCTTTCTTCGACTGGGCCTGCTGCTCATCCTCACCGGCTCTACAACAGGAAGACACCATAAAAACAGCTCTGTCAAACTTCCATCTCATTTCCTTCCGGGAAGCTTTTCTGAAAGATGGGGGAAAGCATTCCAACCTCGGCTTACACACATAGGCACAGCATCCCGCTGGCTTTTAAGTTGTTGCGTCTTTCATCTATTGTTTCAACATGCCCAAAAACAACAACAGAGGCTAAATTAGACTTTCATCAGTAATGTCTGCTTGTTTGTGCTCCTGTGGTTTCGGTAGTCCAGTTATAGGCAGCACAGGAAGAGTGATGTCTGTCTACAGTAGCACATGTGTAATATTGTACATCTTGTCTCATGCTGTAGAAACAGACATAACTGATTTAACAGTAAAGAATGGGAATGAGAACATGGAAGTGAGTAACGATCGATAATGCAAATAGTGATTTCAGTTCACTTTTAAATTATGTGAATTCAGTTGAGTTCCATAAACTGTCAACGGCAGTTTTTCAGTCCATATTTGCTCACATGACCACAAGTGCAATTAGTAACTGACACGGTCATTAAAAAGAGGCTGTATTGGTAGCATGGTAAGTGTGTCAGATAGTAACTGAATAATTACCAGATATATATATATATATATATATATATATATATATATATATATATATATATTAAAAAATCATTACTTTTATTCAGCAAGTTAAAATAATGTAATTAAAAAATTATATTTCAAATAAATTATATTCTTTTGATCTTTCGGTTCATTAAAAAACCCTAAAACAAATTATGACTATTTTCCTAAAAACATTACGCAGTACAGCTGTTCCCAGCATTGATAATAATAAGAAACGTTGCTTCAACAGCAAATCATCATTGGAATGATTTCTGAAGAATCATGGGACAATGACAAATTCAGCTTTGCCATCACAGGAATAAATCTCTATTATAAAATAAATTAAAATTAGTGCTGTAGTGATTAATCGGATTTAAAATAAAAGTTTTTGTTTGCAAAATATATGTGTGTGTGGTGTATATTTATTATGTATATATATAAATATACACACATACAGTTTATATTTTGAAAATTGTTACATGTATACGTTTATATTCATATAATGTGTATACAATACATTTTTTTTAAATAGATTCAAGCATTTGTGTCTGCTTATATATACGTGATATACACAGCACACACACACACACACACACACAGACACACACACATATTATGCAAACAAATACTTTTATTTTGGATCCGATTAATCGCGATTAATCACTACAACACTAATTAAAAAAAAAATAGATATCTTAATTTACTAAAATATTTCATAATGGTATTCATAGCAGCCTTGGTCTTCTTATAGAAATCGTACAGACTTTTTAATACATCCATTACAGACAAAACTGATGATATGTATTACTCAGGGAAAAAAAAAAAATTCTTGAATTTAATTTACTAGCCTATTAGTAAATTACGTGACATTGGCAAATCTGCTGCTCTATGTAAGAATTGGCAGTTAAAAAACAGACTCTTAATGATTTCCTCTATATAATGATATGACAGGAAACAAGCTTACTTAGATGGAAAAAAAGATGGCTGAGATGAATTACCAAGCAGTACAACAGTTATTTAAAACAAACACAATTACACAGAAACCCCAACAATATGTAAACTGATCACGGGGCAGAGGTTAAAGGAAATGGCATGCATCTGTGAGCTCCATTAACATTTTAAACTCTCATTATATAACACATGGTCTCCGATTAACAGGACTGACCAACTGTTTTAAATACACCCATTACAAATCAATCATTTGCTAAATTTAAATTCTGGTCTCTTGCTCTAAAGATATGAATGGCACCATTTAACCTGAAACCCCAAGAGTAACAGGTGGCCAACAACATGAGCAGAACAAAACCAACTCTACCTCAAGACATTAACAGAATTAACACTGATTACTCCAAACAACAACAGAACAAACAGAGAAACTGTGACTCAGTCTTGGCCTTTATCCCTCACTGATCTACAAAGAACTTCCAAAAACAGCAGAATCCGGGCAGGTAACCATATGGCAGCCCTCAGGCACCAACACAGGATCAAGTGCCTGTGCACAGACCTACAGAAGTTAAAACACAATGGATCGGTAAAAAATTCTTACCCAGCACTACCACGGCCAAGACAACAACGGTCCAGCCGCAGGCACCGCTGAGGCCTCAACCGTGTCAAAAGTGGGCAATAAACAACTCCACTACCCCCTCTGCATTATGCATTTGCACGTAACGGCAACAGAGGACATAAAGGGCCACAGTGAAGATATGCACATCACGGAGCAGTTTTCAAGGGAATTCACGGATGACGGTCCCCCAAAGCATCGCTGCAATTTCTGCTCACAGGAAATTGGAAGCACTGGGGCAGATAGAAGAGAATGAGAAGGCTGCCGATAATTAAAGGCCTGAGCCAGATTCTTTCGAGGTTATGTATTTACACAGAAACACAAGGCCTGGAGCAGAGCAGGGCTATGAATATAAGGGTTGAGCATTCAGCCCTCCACACCACTCCAGAACACATCTGTTGACTCATCAGATTGTGGTTTATATATTAAACCATAGACAGTATTGTTCACATAACACTGCTTTGGGCACAGCATAGCATGATTATAGAAATTACAATTTAATAATTCATCTGCTAATAACTAACATGAAAACAATCAATGTAATGAATTTCTGAGATCAAAACGAATCTTTCTTACTTTCACATTGTGTTTGAAAAGTTACTTTCACTTCGGTTTTTGAAAAGTAGGCCTACTATTAAAATAACTATTATTATAATGGTCTATTTTATCTGATCAATTTTAATGATCAATTCATTTTCATGAGATTATTTTTCGACATCAATTACTGGAAATGTTTTTCTTTGTAGTTTCTATTTATCATAAAATCTTGAAAAAAAAAAATTAATAATGACAATAATTGTTCCTTGAGAAGCAAATCATTATCATCAAACTGTGTTTTTGATTACGCCATTAACAGACATTACCTTAATTATTAAAAACTGCTAACTATCTGCAACTAGTACATCATAAGCACTGCTTATCCATATCAAATGTTTTCTTTTACGGCATAAAATTCCTCTACACTAACTCGGTTTATTAACTGCATTGCACTGCAAATGTCTCCACTATGGATACCTAATATTTTATTTTATTCACAAATTAAAGTAAAAACTGTTGCAAAAGTAATTAAGTATATGTGAACAGTTGTTTAACTCCAAGTGTTAGTATACAGAGCCACTGTTCAGCTGTCATATTTAAAGATCTCTAAACTGCTGATGCAATCATCTGAAACTCTATCAGACTCAGCTAGCAGCAAGGCACGCTAATGAATAAACTGACCACGAATATTACACATCCGCAGAAAACAATGAGATTGTATTCTCACCCTTGTACATTTTCTTTAGTCATAGTTCGGCTCTGAAAGGATGGAGTGAAACAAAAGCACTAGATATTCAAGATTTCAGTTTTGTTTCTGTGCAAAAACAGCCACTGGGAGCGGTGGACATGTGGAAAAGTGTGGAAGTGTTTTGCTGTTGCACATTCACAGCCTCCTCGCGAGTCCGTGTAGAACACGTCTCCGCGGGAATAAAAGGTTCCTAGGTACTGGTTTATTCATTCAAGCTGCTCGGCTCGTGTATATAAAACATAAAGTAAAATAATTAAGTGAAATAAAACATTATATATTGACAGTGCAACGCTACTGTCATCCAAGAAAATGAATGTGTTAAACATGAGTTAAATCATATAAACCCTTTGAATATGTTTTTCATCTGTGGTTCAGGGCTGCTAAAACACTTCTATAACCCAATGAATATTAATTTCTGAGAAACATAGACCTACTGTGGAACACGTAAACATATAATATATATTATATATTACTTACATACTGTATATAGTGTATGTTTATATTTTTTTCTCAGTAGGATTGCTTCATATAGCCTAACCAGGGTCACTGTATAATTAATGAGGCAATAAATAACCTCAGAACTCTCTTGCTCTTGAGTTCCAGACCACCATTTCGGTTTGTTCTGTTCAGTTGTGTTATAGGGCTATAAAGTCTTTCAAGAGCTACTGGTCACAGGAGGTCCTGATACAGGAAACTGCCTTCCTGATTCTTCAGCCAAAACAATGTAAACGTAATAATAAACTAATGGCAAGAGTAAGAAATACAGTCTGATAAACCTTCTGTGTAATAAAGCTCCCTTTATAGCTTTATTTACACATCTAAATAAACAGGTCAAGCACATTTTTGGCCATTTTTGAGAAGCAGCTGGCTTAAATTCATTACTTTCTAAATATAGTACGCTATCATACCTTGTGTTCTTTTGTTCTGACATAATTATTATTAAAGACATCAATTATTAAAGGCATGAACTATCAAAGGGGCTGTGATTTGAGTGTTTGGATGAATTTAACATCTGTTTTTGACCTGTGATGTGCATGGCTAAGGTTTGTCTAAGATCCGGGATTTGATAATATAGGGTTTTCCCAGCAGATTTCCAGAAGCTCCCTTTTGGTTCGTCTCTTTTCAAATGGCAGTTTAGAGATGGGAGAGATGGTCCAGCTGAGCTCAATGGAGTGTTAATGGTGTGACGTGGCTTTTGAGAACAGCTCTTATGCTAATGACAGAACCACTCCAGAACATTTCCAAATGAACAAAATGCAGCACCGAATGCTCTATTTTTACTGGCTTCTTACTGTGAGAGCAGACACTGAAAAATAACCATAAACCTTAAATTCTGATGCAGAGTACTTCACACCTCATTGGCCTCTTTAGAAATGGTAATTTTAGCCCACTGTGTTAAACATGAGTTAAGCCATTACAATATAAACCTTGTGAATATCTAGGTTCTGCCAGTGTGGTTTATAGTTTCTTCAGGACTGCTGACTTGCTTCTGTTACATGGTGATTATTCATCAAGCAATAGACCACAACTTGATGACTGAAATCTTTGCATTGCAAACAGAGGTCAAAAAGTGCAAGTCTTAGAGTATCAACAGTAAAATAAAGAATATTTGTCATATATATATATATATATATATATATATATATATATACATGACAAATATTCTTTATTTTACTGTTGATACATATATACAATTAAAAATGTAAATTACTGATTCATCGTTGCAATTTTTGTTATATTGATTTTAATCTATGCTGTTTTAAATCTAAGTTAGTGTTTTTTTTTTCCCCAATTTAGGAAATGACTGTATTGAATTCATGAGAATAATTAGGGTTTTGTCAATACTCATTAAAATGTTTTTCTCCTATACCAGTATAAGACATTACATTTTTTATTCTATTCTGTAGATTTTATTATTTCAAACTTGACATCTTCAAACTACCTTATTAACTTCTTTTGCTTGTTATCTGATACAACAACAAAAATCCCAATGGACGGCCAATTCTGTCCCTTTGTAGGTTGATGGGTGTCTTGTATCAGCAGTTGCTTAAACCGCTAAAGAACACAGATGTTCTTAAAATTACAGACCCTCTCCCAGCCATTCTGTTCAGTGGGAGATCAGGTGGAGCTTTTGTTTTGGTAACTTGACAGACCTTCACTCCACTTCAGCTCTGCCCCACCCCCACTGACAGATTTGGGTGGAGGGGTGTGTGTGTGTGTGTGTGTGAGTGAGAGTATGGCCACTGGAGAAAAGTAATGACACTGTCAGACCTCATTAAAATTGGTGATTTTTAGGTTTTATTATGAAATGGAAGTAAAAATGTGACAATTGTGACATGATTAAATTACAACCCCTTTTTACACTTTTTTTTTTTACAGTGTGAGCTACCATTTCAATAAATATAAAAACACTTATGGGGAAATAGGAAACGCTAAGTGCGTGCGCACACACACACAAAACAAATGACAAACAATGAACTATGTACAAATAATTTACACTACACATTCTTAATCAGACAAAAGACCATGCAACAGTTTGCTAACATTTCCTGATAAGAACTTCTGCAAGTATACAGACTTTGTCAAGGCTCTGCCTTTAGGTACTAAAATAAAAAAAGGACATTTAAAAACATTTAAAAAATATATATATATTTTAGTAGTTGAATAAAAAGTGTTAAAAAATGTTCATCAACACAACAAGTTTACAATATACAAAAAGTGTAGTAAAGTCCTTTAAAAAAAAAAAAAAAAAATCAAAGCTTAATCATCCACGTAGGAAAGTTTTATGTACAAAGCGTCCATTAACTGGACAGGACACTAGATGACTCCGACTCAGTAGATACTGATGATATAGGACCTCTTTTCTTGGTCAGCATCTTGTGACTTGATCTACTGCTGATGCTCAGAGCCTTACGGGCAGATTTACTGAATCTGACTCCCAGGAAAGCATAAAGGATGGGGTTGAGACAGCAGTGGAAATACGCAAGCGCCTCGGTAAAGAAGATCCATTTCTCCAGACCCTGCTCCAGGAAACAGCTGTGAGATATGACATTCAACATCACCAGAGTGTCCACCAGGATGCCGGCACAGTAAGGCAACCAGCAGATGAAAAAGCAGAGGATGAGGATGACCGTTGTTTTCAGCGCCTTCCTCTTCAGGGCCTGACCTTTGGAGTTCTTGGACAGTTTTGAGATGATGATGCAGTAACAGGTCAGAATGATCAGACCAGGCAGCAAAAAGCCAACGATGATGTGTTGGAAACGGAAAACGGCTTTCCACACTATGTTTGCTTGCTGTGGGTAGGTGAGCTCGCAGATCGTATTTATGCCCGTATTGTGGACTTTGGCGAACACCAGATCGGGGACAGTGAGTAGGGTCGCTGGGAGCCAAACTCCAAGGTAGATCACCTTTTCTGCGAGCAACCTCCTAAACTGCAGGCTGTTTGTGGCACGGACAACTGCCAGGTACCTATCCAGGCTGATGAAAGCCAGAATCAGCACGCTGCTGTACAGGTTCAGAGTGTAGATCATATTGACAGTGACGCACAGGAATTCCCCAAAAAGCCATCCGCTAGCCGCATCCACAGCCCAAAAGGGTAACATGAGGACAAACAGGAGGTCGGCGATGGAGAGATGCAACCTGTATTTATCTGTCATGTTCTTTGTCTTCTTTTGGAAGCCCATCACAAGCACAACAAGTCCATTGCCAATGATTCCCAGGACGAATATAATCCCATATACAATAGGAAGAAAGATCTTCTGGAAGTCATTGCTGACTTTAAGGTCACAGAATTCGTCATAGTCAAAGTCTCCAGATCCGGAGTCTGAGCTGTTATCTAAAATGATGTGCTGCAGAAAATAACAGTAAATTGATTAATTTCTTATAAATTATATGTTAAAGTTCACAAAGTGACATCAAACAATGTAAAAAATGTTAAAAACAACAAAACAGTAACTTGTTTTTAAAAACTTCTAAAATATTTTAAAACCTAAATGGTAAAACGTGACACCAAAAGTGCAGGTTCCAAGATATGATCAACTTAAAACAGACTGAGCCTCATTCATTTTAAAGTATTTAATCAAACATCAGACTACATTGCGATTTACATTTGTCCTAAATCAACTTACATATTCCAGGTTGTCCATGTTGTTCAAACAGATAACGTATAAACCACATAAAAAAGTCTCCACACACTTCAGTCAACGGAGCATCACCTCAAGCAGCTTTTAAACAAGCCACCGTCAAACCGTACACGCCCCCTTTTTTATTCAACGGGCGGGGCCATGAGGTAGGCGTGGCTCAACAGGGTAGCGCTCTCGGCGCTGTATTATGATAAACACTGCCTCCAATGGTTATTGACATTAACTTTATATTATGTATCACTCGTGCCTGTTACAAAAATAGTTTGTACACAGACTTTTTGCTTCAATGGCACTGCTTGTATTACAAATCCAGATAGATAGATAGATAGATAGATAGATAGATAGATAGATAGATAGATAGATAGATAGATAGATAGATAGATAGATAGATAGATAGATAGATAGATAGATAGATAGATAGATAAAACTTATTTTGATGTTGTTTTATTTATTTGCTAGGCAGCTTCAAGGGGGATAATGAGCAGTCAGCAGGTCCTTATGGCAAATTAATTCCCTTTGGGACAATACCAGCCACTCTGATTTGTGCAAAGGTTTTGATCATCTATCACAGTTTATTTTGTGTTAAAGGAAAAGTTCACAAAAAAAAAAAAAAATGCTAAAAAATAAATAAATAATAAACTCACCATCATAGATGCAGATGAGTTATTTTCTTAATCAAAACAGATTTGGAGAAATTCAGCATAATGTCACGTCATGGATCCTCAGCAGTGAATGGGTGCCGTCAGAATGAGAATCCAAACATCACACTAATCCACACAACTCTAGTCCATCTTTTAACATTTTATAAAGTAAAAATCTGTGTGCCTGTCAGAAACTAATCCATCAAGTCATTTTCAATTCAAACAATCACTTCTGACAAAAACAGTCCAAAATAATGCTTCCTTCAGTAAAAAATACAATCCCCTGTTATTCTCTTATATTAAAATATTTACTTAGAATATCTGTTTTGGATTACAATGATGAAGAAACAAGTTCATATACATCTTGCATGTTCTGAGAGTTAATACATTTTCAACAAATTTTCATTTTTGGGTGAACTATTCCTATAAAGACCGGCTCACTATATATAGTGAAGTGAAAAGTGAGTGCAGTGAGTGCAGTGACATGTGCAGTGACAGTGACATATGGTGACCCATACTCAGAATTCGTGCTCTACATTTAACCCATCCAAAGTGCACACAAACAGCAGTGAACACACACAAACAATGAACACACACACGGAGCAGTGGGCAGCCATATTTATGCTGCGGCGCCCGGGGAGCAGTTGGGGGTTCGGTGCCTTGCTCAAGGGCACCTCAGTCGTGGTATTGCCAGCCCAAAATTCGAACCCACTTTAGGAGTCAAACTCTCTAACCACTAGGCCACGACTTCCCCCACTTCCATTACATATTTATTTAATCAGATCAACTGAAGCTAACTTTCCCACCACCTCAAACTTCCTCCCAGACACCCCATCAGTTTTGTTTATAATCACAATGTGTTTCTTGGGTGAAGAACAGTGTGGAGGCCGTTCCTTGTGGTGGCTTTAGGCTTTGTAGTGTGATTTACTAGATGACAGGTCTCCTCTGGTCCTCCTTGCAATTTGTTTCGTGCAGAACTCTGATTGTTGAAGGAACCGTGAGTGATGAAAGCAGAAGGTCACACAGTCACTTCTATCATATGCCTAGACTAACATTTCATGACAGATCCAAACTCTCTGTGACTCTACTAAATCTCAGCTATGACAGAATTGCGCTTCTTTGAAACATGAGACTATTTAAGTAATTTATTAGTTTCATTTTTGAGCAACATCTTTGCCATCTAGTGTTTGTTGTTATGTCTGTCCTCTCATTAGGTCGATCCCTATCGGTGCTCTTAGAATGAGAGCCCTGTGGACCGCACAGATGGAATTCCTCCATCTATGTGTCAATGTGAAACATCAACAGCATGAGCCTCTGGTGAGTAATGGATACGGAATGAAGGTGACGCAGGAACAAAATAAGTAGATTTAAAAGTGTTCACTGACAGATGAAGACATGAGAGAATTTGTATGCACTTTTTCCTAAGGATCATGTAACTGTGTCCAATAACAGCAAACACTTGATCCTACAAAAATTACAGTTCAGACACTTAAAGGTCTAGAGCTTATAATATAAATCACTCAGCAACTGTAAGTATTTCTATACCTATAGATTATTATTTCTGTATTTTATGTCATAATAGACCAGAAAGGCAAAGCTAGTTGCAGCTGCACATCACATAATGCTTATTAACTAGTAAATGGAAAATTATGGAAATGTTAAGACATAAAATATTTAAGCTTCTCCGCTATTTCTAGGCCGATAATCTGATAAATGTGCAACATTTTAATGCTATGATTTTCAGTTAAAACTGCATTAATTTAGAAAAAAATGCAAACTGTATGCATTTTAATAAGTGGATTCACTCAAACGCCACCGCTGAAAGTTAAAACAGGTTTTGACAGGCCTTTCCAGGCTGAATTATTAACTTGGCAATACCTCCATGGTTTGTTTTCTTTCAATTATATGAGTGAGGGTCAGGTCAGGAGGATGTGTTTCGCTAACCAGAGCTAGAATCCCCCCTGTGAAATATAAGATACCCTGTCCTGAGAGCACTAAACACAGTCTGTCTGTGTACACCGCCTGTACCCACAACACAAAGGACCTGTGTGCTGTTTAGAATTCAAATAAAAAGTGTGAAGAGCGGCAAGGGAGCTAAGAAGCAGGGAATGAGCATGGAAATAAGGTAAAAGAATGCAGCAGAGATAAAGAACGAAATGTGTAAAGCCTCCAGAGAGTAAACAATGCTTGTTTTGCAGCCACAACTCATTCATGGCCGTCAGCAAGCTTGCAAAGAATCACATTCATAATAATATGAGGGCTGAAGGATCAGCTTTGGTTCATAAGATAGTGCTTTTTGGAAAATATGCAGCCATACATAATTAATCATAAAATTCAGAGCTAGGGGGTTTCCAGCTTTTACGACCCAGCTGTTTGCGTGGAGACTGTTGAGATTTTTGTGCTTTGATCTGACATTAAAAACCCCAAGGAGGTTGAATTGTTGTTTTTTTTCATCCTGATTTGCTTTTTTAAAAAGTCTAATTTACAGGTAAATATATTGCATGATTACAGTCCAGAAATGATTCATTTGCATTACAAAAAAAAAAAAAACACAGATAATGATCCTCTTTAGCTATTTCAATGGAAAAAAATAGCTATGTTTTAATTATATAAATTTTATTTAACTAGTTTTATATGCAAAATAGAATCTAAACATCTCTTAAAGCTAATTTTAAAGATCAAGGGTTATTAGGTTTTTATATATATATATATGTATATGCCCTTAGTTGGAACATCATTTAGATCAAAACAGCTGAAGGCTTTTTTGTGAGCTGGAAAACATACATATTTTACTCATGGTTCTGCTTTGGGATATTTATTAATGTCTATGCATGTTGGATGACTGTTGCCTAATTAATTCCAGCATCTTTGTGGTTGTGTTCTGCATATTTTTCCCCCACCTCCCTTCAAAAAGAGCAGTGAAATATAACCAGGGCAATTACATGTTAAGATCTGTCCATTCATGTTCTATAGCGCAGAATATTTTTCATCTTTTGTGACTAAATGATAGTGTCACTCACATATCATAAAGCATACCTTCTCAGTTTAGGTGTGTCAGAGAAACAATCCAGTTCTTGTGCGTTCATGACATTGAAACTTTGATATTCAGTAGGTTTCAAAACACAACCACAGTTTGAAGCCTGTAGCATATCACAGACATGTAAGGAAATGTCTTAAAGGACTGTTTAAAGTAAGTCTTATGATTGAACAATGGAAATTTTTAAGGACAAAGGTTCGCCTTATCTACGAAAGGCACCTTTTTACGCTTCCTACTTGGGTGTGGGGCAGACTTATTGACTTTCTGAAAGCTCTTCCTCTTATAGCATTAGGTCATGGCTTTGAGCTTTGAAATTAGAGGAGAGGGCCATTTATTCACAGGAGAATTAGTTGGACAGGCCTTAGATTTGCCTTCATCAAGTTTGGAATCCATTTCAAGAACTGCTATTCAGATGAACACGCTTTGCAATCAGAAACGTTGACTTTTCGATTTGCTGCATGTTGTTTACCCCGTAACCACGTAAAACAGGCAGTCACATGTTGTACCATGAGCACTGTGTGGGTGCCCGAGGTGTTACAACAGGAAGCACTACAGTTTGCATATTAAAAAAAGAAACTTTGCCCACGCGTCCTGACACGACTTCACTTCGAAAACGAAGGGGTAATGAAAAAGGAAAGAATAGGTTGGGTGAAATGAAATTTTAAATGCTGACACTTCCCCTGGGGTGTTGCTTGAAATTTATATTCATTATTGGCTCATAGCCAAAAACAAACCACAACAGCATCTCACAGGCCTTTCTTGGATGAGATGAAGTCTGAAGGGAAGGGTGTTTGCTGTTTCTCCATGATAAGTTCCTACCTTCCTTCACTAACGACTAAATTGTGGTTTAGTGTGCAATACTGAAAGTGAACAATGGTAGACGAGTGTTAGTATGTCACATCGGATTACAAAACAGCCAAATCCTTTTTCCTAGTTTGGGCATGATAGCAAAATATAGTGTTATCGCTGCTATTTATTTGTAATGCTTGGTGAATGTCTCTTAATGGTGAACTTTACATGCAATCCGTTGGTAAATAGACCTCACAGGTGCAGCTTCCCTTTGTCTGTTATTCTATCAGTGGGAAATTCACTCCATAACAACTGACTGACTTACCAGCTGTTTTAATTACAGAGCTACCTGTGTCTGACCTTCCAATAGAGCCTATTGTGTGCATTCAGCAAAGCACTATGACTATCTGTGACAGAAGGGTTGAGGGGCAGCCACTCCTTTTGCCCCCTTTCAAGTGTCCCTAGCTCTAAATCCGCCCATATGGCCAGAGTGGCTTAAGTAGAAGAGAAAGGGCACATCAGACACATGGCCTGTTCAATTCTGCTTCACTTGACTCAGATAAGAGGGATGGTGCACCAGATGACAACTCATAAGACCACATGAGAAGGTGAACGGAAGAGTCTTAAGCAGGCTGCTAATGAGCGTTCAGTGCACCCACAATGCAATTCATAGTAGTTTATTATTTATTAGGTGACTGATGTGTGAATAGTCCCCTTTCAAGTTAGATTTGAGGTAAAGTCAGTCAAGATATAGAGCAAAAACATCAGTGCTGATACTTCAAGAAAACAAACAAACACGATCAAAAAAAGTCCCTTCATTTTCTTCTACTTATGTAAGATATTGATATTCAAAAAAAATTCTAAAGATGCCAGGAGAAGTTAAGGTAACTTCGGACTTCTATTAAAATTATTAATCACTAAAACTTTTACTAAAATACTAAATATTTAAACATACTTAATACTGCATTTCTTAAATATTTTGTACAATTATAAACCAAAATAGTCCTAAAATATAAAATATAACCCATATGACCAACATGAACACCGTAGCATCAAGAATATTAGTGCTGCATCCGAGCTCTGATGTGCAGATATCTCTTAAACACCAGACTGAAACAAAGCACTCATAACCAGCACAGTCATATAACGGCACACTTTGTCTTCACCAAGATCTGGTTTCTTGCTTGAAAGCAAGCCTGAAAGACGAGACCGGAGCAATGGCCTGCAGCAAGCTGAAAACAAATGGTTATTTTTCTGTGCTTCATGGCTGGAGGTGAAAGAGAGAGAAAGATGAAAAACAAGCACCTGTTAACATGACTTGTTTTTGTTCCTCAATTTCATAGGCTGTAAGCTATAATAATGGGCCACAGCGAATGTCTTGCCATAATTATAGGCTTCTCAACTGTCTGAACTTCAAATTCTGACGCCTGACTGCTGTGCGATGCCAAGTACTCACAGATACTTATATTTAAGTCCATATTTTTGCAAAGTTTAATTTACTTTTCATTGGGGAGCACATGAACACCTTTTTTGCTTAGTGTTGACTTTTATTTGCAATGCACACTATATAAATGACTCAGTATTCCCCACAGGGTTCATTAAATGTTTGTCATGTCAACAGATAATACTGTCTTGTTATTTGTATGTTTAAAGTACGTCAAAGTCTGAAACTGAAAGGAGATTCCCATGAGGCTTTGGGTTGTAAGAAAAGCAAACAGAGGACATCCTTTCCCCCGGCTAAAGTTTCCGCCTCCTAGCTTTTTTCCGTGGACAGACAGGGAATATAACTCCCAGCATTAAGGGATTTGTATGTAACCACTTCTTAGTTTATTTTGTATTACATTTCACACCACAAATTCCCTCTTTTCCTGTCACGGCTTGTTAATTCTGAGATGTCTTCACTGATAAAAGACCGTGAAACAGAGAGGACTGCTGTGAAATAGCCAAAATATAATCCTGATATAAGCATTGTGTGTTTACTTCACATTTAACAGCATCAATTAAGGCTCAAACCTCTCGAAGACGGGCATGACAAAAAGTGGGGGATCTTGAAAGCATTAAACATTTGAACTGTTTTCAGTAAGCACAAAAGTTAAATTACAAGTTAGTCAGCTTGTCTATTGTCACATTTGGCAGAAATCACAAAGATATATTGAACAACATGTCCACATTTTGTTTAAAAGGCCATTTGGGTTGTGCAATACGAACCTCAAAAGGGAGTAGCATATTTCATGTCTTTAAAACTAGACAGATATTGGGTGCTGAATATTCCTCATAATGTCACATTCTTCTGTTCTGACTCACTCATAGCAATGTGTTTAGAATTATGCTTGAATTGCATACAACTGTATAAGCACCTATTGTTCACAGCCAAAGTCACTTCACAAGACGCAGACAATTTGACAAGGCAAATCTTGTTCAGACCTCTTACTTACAGCTCAGGAAAGTGCTCTTCACTCTCACTTCAAATCAAATAAATGTCTGATCAATCATGGGCCCTGAGCCTTCAGGGTGGCAGTGGGGATCAATCTGCCATTTTTCAGGGTATCCACGGACTGCTTATATCTGGCCACGGCTGAGGCCTGTCTAATTGAATTAGCAGGGCCATGTCCCTAGGGTGATTTCCATCTGGTTTTATATGTAACTGACAAGAAGAAGTGACTTGAAGATACATCAACAGATGCAGCTGGTAGTCCAGGAGGGAACTAAACTCTGTATAGGATGCAGAGTGAGATATTATTTTGCTTCATTTCCTTGGCATGGTTTCATAATGTGTTTTGAATATATTATTATTATTATTATTATTATTATTATTATTTAAACCTGCAGAAATAACATGTCTAATTGTACATTCTGCCTGTTGTTTCCTAACAGATGTTCTGTTATTGAGAACTAAAAGCATTTCTTGTGCTAACATTTCTTTGGCATCCATGGCTGATGTTTATTAAATCAATGTTATCATATTTCCAGGTGATGACTACACCTGTGCTTTCGGCTCATTACTCAGACTGAATCACCTATTACTGTCCTCAGTGTCAGACACCAGAAATTATTGCTCAACCATCTTCAGAGTGCTTTGTCTTTGCACTCAGACACCCATATCCTATTTCCTTGCTTTTTACTTTGCAGAAGATGGATTAGTGTTAGCGTTCCTGAGGCCAAATCACTTATTTCACATTTATCAGGGAAGCCTAAAACACTGAATCATAAAATCATTCAAAATAGGTCTGTTATACAAATCATACTTTTGATGTGCCTGTGCCTTTGTTATAGCATACAGCTTTATGACATGCAGCAGGTGTGTAGCATTGTGTCTCACCTTGTCAGCCATTAGGCTACTAATAGTTGCTTATACTTAGGGTTTGTTCTCAATATGGCTTTAATTTAAAGGCACAGTTCACACAAAAATGAACATTCAGTTATAATTTACTCACTTTCAAGTTGTTCCAAACCTGTATGGGTTTCTTTCTTTTGTTGAAGATAATAGAAGATATTTTGAAGAATGTTGGTAACCAAACAGTTTACGGTAGCCATTCACTTGCATAGCATTTTTTATACTGTGGAATTTCAATGCCTATCAACTGCTTTGGTTCTAAGAAACTCATATATGGATACATGATTAAAGAGTTTTCATTTTGAGTGAACTATCCCTTAAATATCTTTAATTAAGATGATTATTGCAGAAAACAAGAATTAATATGTAAACAATCCAATTTATATGACCTATATTTATTTACAGAAATATATTGTCATCATACCTTAAACTCATTTTGTCTGTTTGATGAAGGCTGCTCAGTGAGAAGCTGGGGGGCAGTGAACACTACGTAGGACTTGAGATTATAAAACCGTCTCTGACTTCTTTATTCAATGACATAAGCAAATGCCAAGAACACTCTAGAAAGCAGGTGTTCTAAAATCACTTACATTAAGAAGTATTTGAGCATAAATGCCTGAACACCTTGCAGCAGAGCTGTTTTTACCAGTGCCATTTAGTCTGAAAAAAACATGCAATAACAAATGAGGCCGTCTGCTGATGTCTGCGGGGTAATTAGCTCTCCCTTTCACTGCCCACCAAACTTCTGCCATTCAACATGTTACTTCAAACACAATGTTCTAGTGGCTGAACTCTTGGTGAACCTGGCCTGTGTTCTGCTGATGGCTGCTGCTTCTCATGTTGTTCAAACCTCAGAGATACTTCCCCTGTCTAGTTAACTCCCCCAACCTACCACTACAGCCTGTTTATGCATGATAAAATTAAATTAAATCAATAGCCCAGGACATTGATGAGTCACTGTCACACTTCTCATCTACGCATTTCCCTGTTTTGCACACTGGTTGCGTGAGAACAAGTGTTAAAAACAAGAAGTTGACTTGTTTGTTTCCTTTTCTTAACATGCAGTGATGTCACTGACAAGCTGGAATTCACACTGGTCCACTTTCCACTAGAAAGGGTCTTATTTTAGAATGTTCTTGCTCTGTGGTCTGTCATGCGAACAGGGTTGTGTGAACTCACCTCTGTGTCACCTGTAACGAGAGAGGGGCTTATTCATGATCAAGAAAACCACTTTAAAGCATGACTTCATGATCTATGACATTTCAACCAACCGATAGAGAGTAAAACTAAAGTGGTGGCAGAGGCACGCCAGGCTATATATTGATCGTGTTAAACTCGTATTCATTCCGAGACATGAATAAATAATAACACCCACTCACTTATGGGTGCCAGGGTTTTTCTTCTTTTTTTTTTTGAGGTGGCACAGGTGGATGTCCGGTTCACTTTAGAGCTCGAAATTTAGAGCTCAAATTTTTTTCCACAGTTAAAATATATATTATATATAAGAAATAATGTTTCCGGAGATTGCATTCAAAATCCACTCGTCTCAAAAATATATGGAGGCACGCTTGTCTTCCTGACATCTATTAGAGGGGCAGATGGCCTCTTCTCTTGTATTGTTGGGGGGTTGGAGGATAGGAGGTGTGAAGTGTGGTCTGCTCTGAGTGAATAGCTACAGCTCAGGCTTGAAGGAGCCACACACAAAGGCAAGCGCCCAGAGATTAGTGACATGACACGGCCATTCTGAAAGCACACAAGCGGAGCACGGAGATTGTGCTTTGTTGCTGTGGAAAATGGCAAAGTGACACATCTGGAGCCGAACTGCATTCAGCTCAGGGTTTCAAGGCTTCCCACCGGGCTTCTTTCCACCATTATCTGCTCAATGGGTGGAAAGTCAGAGGCCACTTTCCTAAAATAAAGTATAAAGTAAGGTCTGAAACTCTTAGAAAGTATTTTTTCCACTTTTCCAATAAAATGGTCAGTACACGGTGGTGTTTAACCTTCAGAAATATCATGTGTTTTATTTGCTTATTTATTTATTTTTTTTATTTGCATGTCATGTCTGTTTTATTTTCAATGAAGTTTGAAACCCTGCTACCAGAATTTGGGACAAGACTGGGTTGTGTAATTTTTTTTTCAAATATTGTCCTACAAAAACCATTGTGTACATTTTATTAATTTTTTTATGCACACATGCATATATGTATGCATTTTTATATACTGACAAAAAATTGTGTAGAAACATATTTACAGAATCAGTTGACAGCTCTTTGTGGTCGTGTCATCAGACCTTCGGCCATATGTCTTGGACACTCGGGTGAAGAGAGGGGCGGAGCTGTCAACTGATCACCACCTGGTGGTGAGTTGGATCCGATGGCGGGGGAGGAAGCTGGACAGACTCGGCAGACCCAAACGTACTGTGAGGGTCTGTTGGGAACGTTTGGCCGAGCCCCCTGTCAGAGAGATCTTCAACTCCCACCTCCGGCAGAGCTTCGACCGGATCCCGAGGGAGTCTGGAGATATTGAGTCTGAGTGGACCATGTTCTCCACCTCCATTGTCGCTGCGGCTGCTCGGAGCTGTGGCCGTAAGGTCTCCGGTGCCTGTCGAGGCGGCAATCCCCGAACCCGGTGGTGGACACCGGAAGTAAGGGATGCTGTCAAGCTGAAGAAGGAGTCCTATCGGGCCTGGATGGCTTGTGGGACTCCGGAGGCAGCTGACAGGTACCGGCAGGCCAAGCGGACTGCAGCCCGGGTAGTCGTGGAGGCAAAAACTCGGGCCTGGGAGGAGTTCGGTGAGGCCATGGAGAAGGACTATCGGTTGGCCTCGAAGAGATTCTGGCAAACTGTTCGACGCCTCAGGAGGGGGAAGCAGTGCCCTACCAACACTGTTTACAGTAGAGATGGGCACCTGTTGACCTCAACTGGGGATATCGTCGGGCGGTGGAAGGAATACTTCGAGGATCTTCTCAATCCCACCGACTTGTGTTCCGTTGAGGAAGCAGTGGCTGGGGACTCGGAGGGGCACTCGTCCATCACCCGGGCTGAAGTCATCGAGGTAGTTAAAAAGCTCCTCGGTGGCAAGGCACCGGGGGTGGACGAGATCCGCCCCGAGTACCTCAAGTCTCTGGATGTTGTGGGGCTGTCTTGGCTGGCACGCCTCTGCAACATCGCATGGCGGTTGGGGACAGTACCTCTGGACTGGCAGACCGGGGTGGTGGTCCCTCTTTTCAAGAAGGGGGACCGGAGAGTGTGTTCCAACTATAGGGGGATCACACTTCTCAGCCTCCCTGGAAAAGTCTATGCCAGGGTACTGGAGAGGAGAATTCGGCCGATAGTGGAACCTCGGATCCAGGAGGAACAGTGTGGTTTTCGTCCCGGTCGTGGAACACTGGACCAGCTCTATACCCTTTCCAGGGTGCTGGAGGGTTCATGGGAGTTTGCCCAACCAGTCCACATGTGTTTTGTGGACTTGGAGAAGGCATTCGACCGTGTTCCTCGCGACATCCTGTGGAGGGTGCTCCGGGAGTATGGGGTCGGCGGCTCCCTACTTAGGGCTGTTCGGTCCCTGTACGACCGGAGCAAGAGCTTGGTTCGCATTGCCGGCAGTAAGTCAGACCTGTTCCCGGTGCATGTTGGACTCCGGCAGGGCTGCCCTTTGTCACCGGTTCTGTTCATAATTTTTATGGACAGAATTTCTAGGCGCAGCCAAGGGCCGGAGAGTGTCCGGTTTGGGGACCATACGATTTCGTCGCTGCTTTTTGCGGATGATGTTGTCGTGTTGGCATCCTCAGACCAGGACCTTCAGTGTGCATTGGGACGGTTTGCAGCCGAGTGTGAATCGGCTGGGATGAGAATCAGCACCTCCAAGTCCGAGGCCATGGTTCTCAGTCGGAAAAGGGTGGATTGCCCACTTCAGGTTGGTGGAGAGTTCCTGCCTCAAGTGGAGGAGTTCAGGTATCTTGGAGTCTTGTTCACGAGTGAGGGAAGGATGGAACGTGAGATTGACAGACGGATCGGTGCAGCTTCTGCAGTAATGCGGTCGCTGTACCGGTCTGTCGTGGTGAAGAAGGAGCTGAGCTGTAAGGCAAAGCTCTCGATTTACCGGTCAATCTACGTTCCTACTCTCACCTATGGTCATGAGCTGTGGGTCATGACCGAAAGGACAAGATCCCGGATACAGGCGGCCGAAATGAGCTTTCTCCGTCGGGTGGCTGGGCGCTCCCTTAGAGATAGGGTGAGAAGCTCGGTCACTCGGGAGGAGCTCAGAGTAGAGCCGTTGCTCCTCCACATCGAGAGGAGCCAGCTGAGGTGGCTCGGGCATCTATTTCGGATGCCTCCTGGACGCCTTCCCAGGGAGGTGTTCCAGGCACGTCTCACCGGGAGGAGGCCCCGGGGAAGACCTAGGACACGCTGGAGGGACTATGTCTCCCGGCTGCCCTGGGAACGCCTCGGGGTCCCCCCGGAAGAGCTGGAGGAAGTGGCTAGGGAGAGGGAAGTCTGGGCGTCTCTGCTTAGACTGTTGCCCCCGCGACCCGGCCCCGGATAAGCGGAAGATGATGGATGGATGGATGGATATTTACAGAATTACAGAGAAATTACTCAAATACTCCAATAATACTTGTTTTATACAACTTCAGTGTTATTTGCAACTTCTTGTTTAATTTTTTTAAGCATTTTTTTTTACTGTGTAGATATGCATGTTGAAGAAAAATACACCAGAATGAGTGAGACGGTTGATAATTTAACCTATAGTTATTACTCTGTAGGGGCTATTATCTAGGGCAAACTGTTCACTCTAAAAACGATGGTTGTTTTTTTCCAACCCAAATGCTGGGTTGAGACCGTTGGGACTTTGGTTTGTTTTAACCCAAGTTTGGGTTGAAAATAGGTCTCGATTTTAACCCAGCGGCATTGGGTTGGGAACGCGGACGTGAAGGAGAGAACGCACGTCACGTTAAGATCGTACGTCTCCAGTGCGAGCAGCCGCCATTTTCTCACCGTGAAAGAAGCGAGAAGTGATTGAAACATAATGGTAAGTAAAGATTCAAAATGTAAAGTTATTGTTTATTGTTTACCCGTTTGTATGAAAGGCGGAAACAAAGGAGCTTTTTGAATAAGTACTTTTAATATAACGTCCATGAATGTCTTATTTAGCTACATAAGATTTTACGTTTTATTTTCAACCCAGAGTGTTTATTTATAGTTATGGCTAAATGTATATTTTCCAGAAATAAACAAAATATTTTTTTACACTTACACTTATTTTATTTATTTTAATTGTTTTGTTTTTTTCTTACCATAATTTGGGTAACAGTGTTGAATGGTTGAGCTTGACAGGTGCAGTCAAGACTGGTTGTCAAAATTATAATGTTGTATGATTTTAATTGTTTGATTTGGATTCTGTTGAGAATTTGCAACGTAATCATATCCAGCAATTAAAGTCTACTAAAATCAACTCTATTAACAGAAGAAAAAAAAAAAACAAGCTATGTTTGTGGGTGAAAAGGTTTGAGATAGAGACCAAAACTTTGTTCCGTGTTTGCAGTCTCTGCTGTTGAAACTGGTGTATCTAATCTGATTTATGTTTGTGGTAAACAGACTGTTCTGTTTTAAATGTCTTTACGTCAGGTTCTCTGATTAACCATCTTCACCAAGCACAACAAATACAAGAACAAAGATCATATCACATATGCTGTTCCCACAAACTCATCATGGAGAATGAAAAGGTGACATGGGTTTACACTCTTCTCATATGTCAACAGATTTTAGCATGGCATGGTTGAGAAGTTAATTATGTAACATCTTGCTCCTGTTTGTTATAGCTGTGCTTCGAGGGCAGGGTCACATGTTCATTACAGCACTCCAGGGCAGAACAGAGTTCAGAAGTCATGGCACTTTAGTCATAAATCTCCCAATCTGCTTAGTGCTGTCAGTATTAATGCAACTCATTGGCTAACAAAGACAGAGCAGGGTTTGCTTCTTTTTTTTTTCTGATTCACTTCGCAAAATTTGTTAATTCCTAAAAGCATCACTGAATTTTACCAAAATAAACACATTAAAAACACATATGCACAGACAGAAAACAATATGTGCACTGCCATCTGTGAAAGAAAGCTGATTATGATGTTCATTTTATTATGTTGGTTAAATTCACATTGATTGCATAGGTGTCGGTTCAACCAACTTTTTCTTATTTTATTTTATTTTTATCAAAACTTATTCCAGATAATAAAAATTATAGTAAATGCTTTCAGTCATATATAAATATCCCTCATGTTATATTAGGACTGACTTTATAAAAAATAATAATAATAATAATAATTAAATAAAAAATATATTTAAAGTCTCAGAAACCACAAATGCTGTATATGTAAATAATTCCAAGTCATTTATAATGTACAAAATATATTTTTATTTTTAATTATTTGATAGACAGAATAACATGGGGAAGAATAATAATAAGAATTAATAATTTCTAAAATAAAACGTGAAATGAATGATTCTGAAAGGTTGTGGATAAACCTTTTTTGTTAAGTATGCTTTTAAGTTATTACAATGACCTTGGGGTCTCCCAGACCCCAAACAGAGAACAAGGGTTAAATAGTAACCTCATCTGACAGTGACCCTGTCAAGATTTATATTCAATATAAACCATTATAGTAAACAGTCACCAGGTGGCACTCCGTACACCTTAATTCAAGATCTTGTCTTTATTCTTTTGATTGAACCTATCTCAAAGCATATGTCAAGCGACATTCAGATTTCACATTTAATCTGTGATCACTCTGTTGAGTGCTATTAGAGATGGCATATATCCGTGCTTTAATCAAAGTTTGATGAATAACAGTGTTTCATGCGAGGAATGATCTCTTTTTTCTTTTTCTTCCTTTAAGCACCTGTGTTCTCTCTCCCCTGGGTGTTCAGATGTTCTGGGGGTGTCGAATTTCATATCCAGCTTTTCTTATACTGCAAGCACTGCAGGACTGTACCAATGTAAAGCTTCACTTACTTAGAAGATATGTCAGTATTTGCTATTGACTTAAAACTGAAATTGCAGATCGAAAGCAACTTTTCAGGATTTAAAATTAGATTGTTGATTGGTGTAAATCTGTTCTTCCAAGACTTTAGTTAGGGAAGGCTGGGTTTTGGGGAAGAATCAACCTGCTGCATAGGGCCGGCCTCATCTCCCTCTCTCCCACGCCCACTTCTCTTCCAGTCAAGGCTAACACACTTTCTCCAGTTTCCCTCTGAAGAATAATTGGGCTTCCTCCTTGTTTTATTGTTGCTCTCCAGATCATAAATCAGTAAGAGGGATGGTGGCGGTTCCACCGTGCGGCTCCACTCCTGCCCTGCAGCCATGATGGGGAGCTGCTCTCTAGTGACATGCAGTATTCCCATGTGTGCGTGGATATGGATCCCAGAGTAAAGGCTGCCACAGGAAACAAAAGATGGCTTGTATTATTGTGACCGAGGGCCCAAAGGCTAATTAGGCAGAAAAAAAAGGCAGCGAAAGCCTGCAAATCAATCATGCTGATGCTGCCTCTAAATAATGAATGACAAAATAATGAATTTTTCAAACATTTTTTGTTTTCTGTCATTATTCTGGAGTGGGCTGGAACAACATGCTTTTGTTAGTATGCATGCCAAAACCAAAAGTGAACTTACATATGCTGATCTTTTAGGATGTTTTAGTGGGATTTGAGGTACTACAGTGAGTTTCACATGTAGGCATAGTTTAGATAATGTGTGATTTGGTCTGCTGATCAAAACCACTTCCTGCTATGAGGTAGAACAATTTGTACTTTGCTCTGTTCTTTTTTCTGTTTCCTTTTTTATAAATATATATTACATTCTTCATGATATAATTTGCATGCAAATGATATTTGAACAGTATTTGGTTCATCTTAACCACTTCTAGCCTTTTTATAAACTTTGCTGTACTTAAACTGATATGTGTTTTTTAATGTATTCATCTGTTTATTCATTTCAGGCACACAGTTGTTGTGTATAATAGACAGCCATGTACCATGAAATTAAAGTAAAGCTTGTGTAAAACAACACAGCTACTGAACTGCATAAAGGCAATATCAGCATTATGTTCATCTTATGGTCTGTGACAAAAGTTACAGCCTGTGAGGGCAAAAGGCCAAGCGTTGTTGTGTAGGTAGGCATGTACAATTTGCAATTAAAGTAAAGCTTGTGAAAAAAACGAAAACAATGTAGCTATACTGAACTTATGGCAGTATCAGCATGCTATTTTCATTTTATGGTCTGTAACAAAAGTGAGGGCAAAAGGACAGACGTTGTTATCATTGATGTAGGTGCCATCTAGTGGAGAGGGGGATATTATGGAAACTGGATCAATCAGATTTTTGAACCGTCTAAATGAATCGGTTCACTAAAATGATTCAAACAGATGATGATGAAAGTGACTCGTTTCCTCACGGCACACTATTTTGAAAATAACTGTCACTCGACTAAATATGTAACAAAGTTATTAATACTGAAGTTAGGAAGGTTCAAAGATTTTTTTTCTTAATTCTTACTAATCCCCTGTCGTGCGTTTAACGATATCGCGGATGCAATAAATAGTGTATCGATATATAACAGAAGTCAAATCTGTTGGTTAACGTGGTCAAGATGCAAAATATGTGAGAAGCATTCACAAAAAAAAAAAAAAAAAAAAAAAAACTTCTTATTTGGAAGACCGAGCCCTTACGGTGAGTACTGCCTCTTTTTTGGTTAACGTTTAATTGTGAAGGATGAGATTCATTTGTGTCAATCAGGAAAAAAACAAACATTAAGGCTTGGAAAGAGTAATTTATTATTTTGTCTAAACGTTTTCGAGTGCTCCTAATTCTGAAGCACAATTAGAGCACAAGTGTTAAAAGAGGTGAACAAACATGAAAACGTTAACGTCTGAACGATATAGGTGCAGATGAAACGATTAGCTGCTCAATGCGCAGTGTGAGATGTTCTGCTTGACTGCAGGTGTGTCTCAGTCCTCAGAAAGACAGTGATGGTATGCTCGGTAATTTAGGAATACAAATTGAACAAGGCGATGTTGCAAAGAAACATCAGGCAAGGTGAAGGAGCATGGCAGAAAACAGATGTAACAAAACTGAGAGCAATAAAGAAACCTCTCAAAATGGAAATGACTTGCACTAGTCATCTCAGGCAAGCTGCAGTTTAAAACCCACCTGTTTCTTCTCATCTCAAATGGCACGATTTATCAGGCAGGATTGGGGAAATATGAATGTACTGGAGGTAATTTTCCACTGTATTAGATTTTAAACAAAAGCATGTGAAATTATCCTCAGAGACTGTGAAACCGTTTTACCCGCAGTTATGAAAATTAAACATTGTGGGAGGCAGGCTTTTCAGAGGATTGTTGATACATTACCCCTGACATTATGCAATTTGTTTGTCTGTATATTTTTAGGCTAATTTTTATTTCACCTTATCTTGAACACCCCCTGTTTAAATGCCCATAATTGAGACAAAGCTTTCTCATTTGGAGTCGGATCCCTCGAGATGCCTTACAGGAATATAATGACACCTCACCGCCATAATTATTAACATGTGCATTTACAGCGAGGAACACTTAGCATTTGGATTAAACCATTGATCTCAATTGGTCCAGGAGGTTTGTCAGGTAATGGGTTTACACAAATCAAAGCGAATAGATGATTGTTCCCCTGCTGCCAGCGTGTCCAACGGCCAGTACCCTTTGTGGTTTGTTTAGTCAACGTGTACAAAGCACTTCAATTATTACAGCACTCTTTATATCAGTGCTTGAGATGACAACCATTTCTTCAGCTGTGGAAATCAAGTAGCTTTTTGTTTCTGTTCACAAACAGTCATAAAGCCGCATAATGCCGAAAAAAATGATGAAGATGCAGAAGCACATGAGGAACATTAATCTGAGTGAGATGGAAAATCCACTGACAGGTATGTCGACCCGTACTACTCTTCTAATAAACGAACCACTCTGTTTCCCAGGTAATGTGCCTCGCTGCTTCCACTTCGGTAAATGGCTTTAACTTTCTCATCTTTGGCTCTGGAAGAGCGGGGGTTTAATGTTTATATACTAACATAAAAAAAGCCTCTGCTTTGACAGCACCTCGGTTAAATATTTCCCTTGGCCATAGTTGAATTGCGAATACTTTTAATAGTGGTGCGGATTGGAGCGGGCAGGTCTGGGGACCAGAAGGTCCCAAGATGCTAGGGCCAAATTGACAGGCCGTCTATGTTGGCTCAGTCTTCATTTACAGCAGGATGATCCTTGCCAACCCTGGTGGCAGCCAATTTGCTCTTGGACAGATGAATGTGGAGAGGTATATGGAGGCAGTGTTTTCCTACAATCCCTCTGGTGTGCACTGGGCAGATCTGAGACCTCTGTCACAGAACTGACATCTTATTTACCTCATTGTTTGAGGAAGTGTTGTCGACCGTTTCAACATTTGGAAAATTTGAATCAAGTGATGACCACGAGATCATTACCTTTTGACCTACTTTAAACTCCCAAGATGTCAGTGCAGTTTATCTGAATAGTGTAGAATTATTTAGCATTTACGTGCTAACTGTAGAAAACCAACACTTAGGCTTTTTTTTTTTCTACCAGTCTTTGATGGTGTATTTTAAAATGGTATGATCAGACACTGCCGTGGAAATGTCATTAATTTATTGAGTTCTGTTTTGTTAAAACACAAGAGAACAAACAACACTTTTAAGTGTTCCCTTAGTTTTAATTAGCCTCTTCCCATTGTCAATTAAGAGAGGTTAAAACACTGCCCAAGGCAGGAGGGTGAAGCTGGCCAATTCTATCATTGAATGCTCTTTTTACAATTGAATCTCTCAGATCCCTATGCAAAGTCTCTTTGTGGTTGTGTTGGCAGGCTAATAAGCAGAACAATCTGTTTTGGGCACTTGGCTTATTCCTGACAAAATATAAATGCTGGTCTGTGAGAAAAGACACTTACTAAACATCGATACATTGTAATTTGAATATGCAGATTGCATATACAACAAAAAAGTGGAATTCTGTTCTAGAAGCTTCATATGTTTCTTTATGCATGCACATGTTAATACCACATGTCAAAAGGTGCGAGACAAGATTGTTTTTTCTTCTGTTGCAGTGGTCCCATAAAAAAAGGTGTGAAAGATATGCATTGCGATTGGTTAATGTGAGAGCATGCTGGTATAGTTTAGAGCAGGGGTCTGCAAGCTTCAGCATCAAAGGAGCGATTTTGGCCCCTTTCCCACCAAATAAAATTCACTTGGAGCCACAAGATATTTGATCCCCAAATAAAGATAACACAGCATATAGATAAAGACTTATATTCAGTTATTCAGAAGTGAGGGGGAGAAAATGTCAAAAGTAATAATAATAATAGGCTTAATTATATTTATTTATGTCTAACTGACAAAAAAATAAAATAAATAAAAAACTTTATCTCTTTTACTTGGTTAGGAAATAAAGTACAATGCTGGTGGAAAATAACCAATTATTTTTTCTCTATAATATATATTTTTTATATACATATATACATTTATCACAGAATAAGGCAGAAAATATACTTTATAGCTTTACTGTAATTAATGCTATGTCAGTTACCACTGTATCGTTCATTTAAAAGTTTCTCACCGTATTAATGATAACTTCCAAAATTCCATAACATTACACAAGCCCTTCGTAAATTATTCATAAAAATGTTAACTATACAGTCTGCTCTTTTTTATATTTTTTTATCCTCTTTAGTTTTAAATGAATGTTGCTGGCTGGTTCATCTCTCCAAACTGGAACTGATTTCCACTTTTTGACAGTTCTTCTGAAGAGAAAACTACCAGAACAAGGCTCTTTTTTGTGTGTTTGTTTTGTTTTGCTTTACTGTGTTTAATTTTTTATGTTCTTGATGACTAATGCAGAGAAAACTAATGCACACAGATATGAATTCATCCCTGAATTCTAGCTCGAGATCTCATTTTTGGGGATACGTCCCAAGAGAGAACCACAACGTCCAACTCATTTTCACCTGCAGACATCCTAGCTGTCTGTAACGATTTGCATGTTTCCACACTTGCCGATGAAACCCTCTGTGCTTTGGGCTTTGTTTTCTGTGTTGTTAGATGTCAATCACATAAGCTGATCAGTATTCAGAATGATTACTCCTTCTCCACTGGGTCTGATTTCTAGCTCCTGAGTCAATTACTTTTCATTTGTCTGCCCTGAATTGCTGAAGCAATGTTCAGCTGCGGTTCCTCACAGCTCACGTGGTTTGTGTCGCTTTGCAGAGAAACACAACACTCAGAGCAGCATATACACAGTCTGGCAAGCATCAGTCCAGGCTTTTATTTGTTGTCAAGATAAGTTTTATTCCCTCTTGCGCTGATCTGAATTTATATATTTAATATTAACAATGCTAGACAGGAAACATACCAACTTCATGAGGCATGCTTATTAAAATACAAAAAATGGAGCAAAATTTGAAATAGAATCGCTTTAACAAAGTTGTAAATCAGGACATTAAAATAGTTAATATTTTGAGAATGCATTTTTTGTCTTTCTAGTTTTTCTTCATGATTCTGTTAGATTTTTTAAGTTACATTGCAATGTGTGAATATATTTAAGAAAAATGTTACCACTTGAAACATCTGCTTGCTTGTATCCACTTGTTTTTAACTGAATGCATTTTTTTTTATTATTGAATTGAATTTTTACTTTTTTGCACGATCAGTTAATAAAAGTCTGTATTTTATTCAGTGTCTGGCTAGCTACCTTTTGTATTCATTTTCAAATATTTCCTTGGTTCTATGCACCTCAAGTAAAAGGATTTATTTTTTCCTTTTAGGATCTCTAAAATTCTTCTTCAAGTTCACCTAAAAATGAAAATTATATCATTAATAACTGCACCCTCATGTTATTCCAAACCTGTAAAAACCTTTGTTCATCTTCAGAACACAAATTAAGATATTTTGCATCACCCTACCCTGTTGAAAAATAGCATATGCTGATTAGGTATGTTTTGAAGCATGTCTGCTGGTTTGAGCTGGTTTAAGTTGGTTCTTAGCTTGCCCTAAGCTGGTCCTGAGCAGGAGCTTGTTGCTTAGGACCAGCTTAAACCAGCTCAAACCAGCAGCCATGCTTCAGAACATACCTAACCAGCATATGGGAAATGGGTTTACCATTTTAGTTTTCTTTTCGCACAGAAGGTATTCTCATAGCTTCATAAAATTACAGTTGAACCACTGATTTCACATGGACCATTTTAACAATGTCCTTACTACGTTTCTGTGCCTTGATCCTGGTAGTACCTCTGCTGTCTATGGAGGTCAGAGAGCTTTTGGATTTCATCAAAAATAACTTCATTTGTGTTCCGAAGGTCTTACGGGTTTGGAACGTCATAAGGGTGAGTAATTAATGACAGAATTTTAATTTTTGGGTGAACTATCATAACATTGGACAATGCAAATTAAAAAAATAAAATAAATGATTTTTTAATACTTTCTCAGTCTGTATTTGATTCAGTGGGCTAGCTAACGTTGTGTTAATCTTTAATATGGTATTTACCCACCAAAATTAGTCATAAGAATGGGCATTCAAAGAATTTGATGTGATTGGTGTATCTATTGGCATTTTTACCCACTGTTTTTATCCATCAGTTCATGATCTTCTATTTAAATAAGTAATGAATAAACCTTAGTCAGGGTAGATGCCAAGATCAGTTTCATTCTTTGAGTAACAGACATGCATTGTTAAGCTCCTAGGTCACAATTAATTTATTTTCAGTTAACATGGACATTGTGTTTCCTAGAGTTTTGGGCAGCTGGAAATGTGTTATGTTGTATTTTTGGTCGCTTACACCAAGGTACACAACAGTCTAGCCCATTGAACAGACTGTACCTCTATCCTTCACCCACTCGTTGTCATTTGAGTCAAATTAAGTATGTTGTCTGCCCTGACTAAGGTCTGTTCCTGCAGATCCATTGTCAGTTACAGACTTAAACCTCCTTGACAAGTTCACTTCATCAATTACAGTCAGATTTGACTCACTTCTCTCTAGGCTATGATCCACAGTATTAGCCCATGCTTCTATGCTAATAGTCTGTCATATTTTTAAATGGTAGCTATTTGTTAGCCTGGAAAGGACTGACTGATGATGTTTACAAATTCAGCAGGTAAGGTCTGAAATTATCTTCTATAAATCATGCAATGCAGCACTTCTGTTGCTTGAGATCATTCGATAAATGCGTCTGCCAACTTCGAGAGCGATTGTCCCTGCCACAGGGAGAGACGCACACAGGCTAGTCAGCTCTCTGTATTCTGAGAGGCCTTATAATTAATTTGGACAGCTTCCAGCAATCTGCTAGTGTCCCAGGCTGGTTCATTTCTTACAGCGGAGAGTGACGGATGAGACGTGGCCAGATTGTCACCGCTCAGTGTGAACCGGGAGCTCTCAGAGACGAGCGTTCGCTAACCCCCGTACATCACTTTGACTCTCTGCCAAATTTTTACAAAACTCTGTTCATTTGGAAATGTATGCAAATGGCAGGCAATGGAGCTCTCCTTGAGTTAGTCCTTGTGGAATGTGGTTAAAAGCTGAAAATTATGTTCATCCTCCAGCCTCTTGGTCTCTTTGCTGCTCGAACTGTTTAACTGAGAGTGATGCTTTAGGGTTGAGTTCAAATTCTTACTGGATTCATGTGATGAAACCATTCATTTGTGCTCTCTGTTTTGTAACCTATTGTGATTCTTGCATAATTCACATATGATTCATAATTTAAGACTGCAGGAGTCTTGTGCATGAGATTTTATTTTGTCATTTTGGTTTTGCTCAACATTTATCAGATTTGCAGCATGTGGATTGATCGTTGTTGTTTTTTTTTTTTTTGTTACATTTCGTAGATTGAATGAATCATTTTTTTTTTAAGTTGGGGATCGGTAGGATTTTTCATACTGTTGAAAGGCATTTCCTACAATCTCCAAGGCTGCATAAAATTTAGTAAAAACATTAATATTGAAAAAATGTAAACGGTTTGAGTGTGTCCTTTAAAATATAATGTATTCCTATAATGGTAAGGATGATTTTTCAGCAGCCATTACTCCAGTCTTCAGTATCCTATAGAAATCGTTCTAATATGCTAAATCTTATTATCAATGTTGGAAATAATTGTTATGCTTCATATTTTGTGGATTTATTTTTCATGATGCATTGACGAATAAAAAGGAACAGCATTTTTCAGCTCAATTTTTTTTAACAATTCAATGTGTCCTTGCTAAAAGTTATTTATTTCTTCGTTGTTCTTGTTCTTTCTTTTTCTTAACTAAAATTTTGAAAAGTAGCATTTTCTTTTTTAATAAATGAAAAAATGTATATTATTTTTATGCAACTACTGTGAATGGAGATTTATTTATCCACCAATCTGCCATCCGAGTTCTTGGAACAAGTATAGGTAAATTGTATAATGTTTCATTATATTGAATTGGATCCTTTTAGTGATTTGGTTGATTTATTTCACAATATGTTACATATGGTTCATTTTCAAATCTGACTGATCTTGTTCTGAGGTTCACATCACCAATGATCTGGTCAAAGCAGGGGAGGATTATGAGTGAATAATGCCTGGAGTTTGGGTCTGTTCTTCACATAAGCCTGTTGTATGGCTTCTAAAGGCTTGTAGCGAATATGTCATATGGCCCATTTTTATGGCGCTTTTACAACCTGTTTGAGGCCCTCAATCCTCAAGGAGAATAATTGCATGGGGAAAAAGAGAAACTGGCACAATATTTCAAAATTTGTCCTTTTGTGTTCTGCAGAAGAAAAAGTTATGCACTCCTAGAAATACCTACTTCTAGCTATGTCCGTGTTTAGCAGCGAAGCAGTTTAAATGTACCAAAGGAGCTTTTGCTCCAGATTTTTTCATTTACTGAAAGTGTCACACTGTTGCCTGCTCGGCTTGTTTGGATTATTATACACGGAAAACTAGTGAACCTCTACATGCGCCCCATACCATGTGCATGTTGCCTGGCAACACACTCCAGGATTCCTTAGAAGGTAAAATGATGCACATTAGACATGCAGAACCAACAGGAGCAAGATAATGAAAATAGGCCTTCTGTGCTTGATTTCCCCTCACCCTTCTCTTCCTCAGCAGGTGAACTGCTGAGTATGCTGGAAAACCGCTTTAGATGGAGATTCGCCAAACGAATCGCCACACCTTCAAGGCAGCGTGATTTGATTTTAAGATTGAACCAGCAAGGGTGCCCATAATTAGCGGTGTGATTAGAAACCATCATTAACATTGCGTAATTACCTTGATCAGATGTTCCACTTTTGCTAATAAAGTTATCGAAGTCCCTCAGCTGAAACACAGCGATCTTAATTTGTGGTATTAATTTGGCAAAATCTTTTAATGAAGGCAGTTGAAGTTGTGGCATTGGTCCTCATGAAAAGAAAAAATGTATAAAGGGTTGTGTACAAATTGTGTACATTTATAGATTTTAGTCATTAAAAATGACAACATTTGAAAATATATAAATGTCTAAAAGTGAATTTTGAAACAATCTGTGATCATTTTCGTAATTAATGGTTTGTTAATAGTGAGATTAGGACCTTAAAATAAAGTGTTAGCAGATTTACTGCTGTTTGCTGGTTCTTTGTTCACTGAAGTGTTAGTTTGTGGCGAAGGAGGTAGTATGAAGTTTAAGCTATACTGTATACTGAACTTTTCACACAGTTATGTATTATTATTTTTTTATTATTTTTTTTTTTTTCAAAAAGACTGTTTCCAAAATGGGCTTCTTGAACACTCTCCTGTTTTCCATTGGTTGGACAAACAGATGATATGTTCTAATTTCATCGACTGGCTTTGATACACGGTTTATTAGTTTGTCAGGAACTGTAGCAGGTTGATACAGCAGAGTTTTTTGAGAATAAAATACATTCTGCATGTCAAAAATGTCGCTATAGTGACATCAAATCTTGTTTGAGGGACAGTAATAAGAAAAGGAAATATCCAAAAGTAAAATGGTCTATTCCACTGTTTATTAAGTTATGTCTGTATAAAACACATTTTCTAGTTAACCTGTATTTTTACTTTGTAATCAAACCATAATTATTATTTTTGTTCAGCCATGTTCTGGCATTGTGGTATATCTCAGAAAACACTATTTAAAGCTTTGGCTACACAAGACTGAATTTTGTTAGTTAGTTCCTGCTGGTAGATTGCATAACTATGCTATGACATGGACAACAAAAATTGACAGTCATTCAAAACACCTGCGTATTGTGACAAAATGTATCTTTAAAACATTATGTTAGCAGTACCGGTTTTATAATGCGTAAATATCATTTTAATCTGTAGTGATTTAATATAGTTTAAAGAGTAATGGATCATGAATAATGTCAGCTAAAACAAATACATTTTTAGCTACTAAACCAAACAAGAAGAATCTGATTTAAAAAAGCAGAAAAACACTTGCCCCCTGCAACATCCTGACAAATAGCACTTGGCTGCATGGTACAGGATGAGCAGGGATTCCATTACCATGTGCAGCCCCAGTCCACTCCAGCAAGCAAAGACAATAGTATAAAAAAAAAAAATACAAAATTCTGCCCCCTGGCCATACCAGCAGCTGCATGCCATGTGTAATTTTCAGCTCTATGCTCATTGATGCAATTAAAACTGAATTAGAATGAAAAATGCACAGGGTCGAAATCAACAGCTCTACCCCCTCCGCAGCTAAAACTCCCAAAGTTTTCAAAAGAAACTTTCAGATACTCAAGTCTGTGCTCTCCTTGCAGTATTTTACCAAGCCTTTATACAGAGGCAAGTGTGAATCAGTGGATTTCATGCAATCTGGAGCGCTTCAGTATTGAATCGCATTGATCTAATTGCTTAAATAGGCATATTGATAGACTCTCAAATGAACTTGAGTAGCATCTATGAGTAGCATCCACCCACATTTTGGCTTTATTTTGCTCCCTTTCATTGTTTTCTCATGCTCTCTGCTTTGCTTCGAGTTGCTGGGGATAAAAGCATCGCTAAAAGAATAAATGTTTCAGTGTAGCTGCAATAACTACGTGCCACCAGCCCTAGATGTCTTTGCACAGCAGATCTCATCTAAATTAAAAGCAGCCCGAGGTGCTATTTCACATGATTGAAGTCCGTGCTAATTAATGAACACCAGCGTCTAACAACCCGAGAGCCGGGATTCTACGCACACATGTCCCAGTGGGCTTGACTGCCTCTGTTTCTCAGGGCTGTAATTCTCAGAGGACGGAGCGATACAGTCTTCAGTCTCACCTGCGGATGGATGGAGGGATGGAAAGAACGAATGAGCCGGGGACCAGGAGATTTGAGCATCCTATAGATTTGGTCACAGAGGTGTGATGATGGAGGGGGCTGTCAGGATGCTTTCACATGGGGTAAATCACACCTAGATGGAGAGGCGAGAGTGCCACCATGCATTAGGTTTGGAATTAACATTTCTCTGCTCTGGACCAGCAGAGTGATTTGGGACTCTATCTAGCACACATCCGTCCGTAAGACACTGAAATCACACCGAGTTAAGATTGGTGTTTTTAGCAACATGATGGGAAATCTGTGGATGGAGTGGGAGTTAAGTCTGGTCCCCAAATCTTCAGTATTTACTCTCCAACATTCAAATGGTTTAGGTCTAAGGGAGCAACGAGCAACACTTTTTCTCACTATCCTCTCATTATGATGGAGGTTAGGTTTTTTTGTATACTGAGGGATAGATTTGGTTTTAAGGGATTTCATCGGATTAAAATATCAATACATTCAAAGCCAGATTTCCTCCGGTGATATTTATTTATTTATGACTAAGAAAGATTATTGGAGGCATTTTAAACAACAAATAGTGCTTGTGCCACTAGATGGCAGAATATCAACTTGCATTAAAGGAAGTGTGTTGAATTTGAGTGCATGTTGATGAAAGGTACCTTTCAAGATCAGAAACCCCTCTTCTGATGCATTACCTTTTTGACATTATACTCTATTACATAATAAATATCTGAAATCTCACTAAATGAGTGCTGATTTAAATTAGCTAAAGAAGTGTTATAGTTCAAACTGATTAAATGAACGTTCCAGTTCCAGTTTCATTTTAAGATCAGTCAGCAGCATTTGTGGCACAATCTCAATTACCACAAAAATTAAATTCAGTCTGTCCTTCAGTTTTTATCATTAAAAAAAAGCAAAAAAGGGGGTGGATAATGCAATCTGTTTCAGTAGTATACTGTAGGCACAAGACACACACAATAAGAAAAAAGGCTTTAAAACACATTTTGTGTTGTTTTATCCAATTTTACAGCTTTGGGGTCATGTCAATGTAACGCCTAAATAACGACAGAGTTTCAATAAAGCACAAATATATCCCAGTCCCATTTACTTCTGTTATAAGTGCCTATTTTCCCCCATAAATGAGGGAAGATGATATTTTAAGAAATGTTAGCAGTTTTGGTTACCTTTGACATCCAGTGTATATTCCAGTGTCACTGGGGCGTTACCTTTTCAAAAGACTCTAATAAGTACTTTTAAGGTCCTAATACTCATCCTTTCGGGTTTAATAAGGTACAGAGGTGTACCTTTTGAAAGGGTACTGCCATGTTCCGAAAAACCAAAAAATATTTCTTAAATAAACGTCAAGTTTCTTGACATCAAAAGTGGATATAAAGAAACAAGAAAGCGTCCTCCGGATGTCCTAATGTTTCAGTGTGTGTATCAGTTAAAATGTCACAAGAGAACATTACGCACCACCCAAGGGTAGTACGCTCAGTGCCCCTCTGTCAGACCACATTCACCCACCCGACTCGGACAGCCTCCAAATGCTACTCTGCCGCAAAATATCTCCATTTATTTGATGCTGTCCAACACCGGAAGCAAACAATGTTTTCCTTGTCAACAATTCAGAGCACCTAGTCAGCCTGTCACGCTCCAGAGTGCATCCTTTGGCTATGGCTATACTGACAGCCTCTCACTCTGCTGGAAATACTCAAGCTCTTTATAAAAGTGCTCAAACACAGACAGGAGTGCGAAAGATGGGTGCGAAGAACATCCTCTTATCCTTGTGAAATAAAAAAAAAAAAAACAGCCAAAGAAATGACGCAGTTTCATTATTCAACTTGTGATGTTAGTTATTGGCGTATTTTTTTTTTTTTTTTTCTGGCTCCAGGGTGTTGCATTACTTTTCTCACTTTTTCCACATTTTTTACTTCCTCTGTGACTGTTTCAACCCTGGGAGATGAAATATAGGATGCCAGTGGAGCAACATTTGTGTTTGCTGCCGTTTTCCTGTGGCTGGTGATATTATCTCATATTCTGCTGTATTTTTTGCATGTACTGTGGACGGTTGTAGAGGGTTTTCTGTAAGACTGGGTTCACATATATACATTTCTACGTGCTAACAAATCTCAATTTTAGTTATATTCTGTTGGCTGCATTTTGTGTCTACTGGTCCAAGTTAAAAACGGATATTTATAGAAATCAAACAGGATTATGTGTTTCCGGTTTAGCTGTATATGAGCCAGCTTCTGTGTGGTGTGTGTGTGTGTGTGTTGGAGCAGAAACAGGATTACTGATGTATATGTAGATGAGCAACAGAAGTAATCCAGCTCTGAGGATTCTGGGAAGCAGAGCAGCAGGTGTCCTCCTGTACGAGAACAGTTATCTCGCCTCCGTTGTTTGTAATTTGGGCATAAAGTACTTCACCTTACACTCATGCATGCACAATTTCTCAGTGAAAACAGCTAGAATTAGTAGTAGAAAATATAGTCTGTGTCACAAAGCACATATCCCACCTAATGACCAATGAATTAGGGTTCAATGGTGACTAGTAATTGTAATGACTTTTGTAAATGTTATTAATGACATTTTGATAATGATTGCTTGTGTAGTGACACACCACATGTAACCATGTGTGTCCCCAGTAATGTATAAGAACTTGCAGATTCCTCGGTGGAAGAGTGGAGTAACATCTCACAGCAAGAACTGCAAATCTGGTTCAGTCCATGATGATTAGATAGACTTTAGTACTTGAAACAGTTGCTGACTGTTACTTTTTTGACCTCCCCTTTGTTCAGGGAACATTATTCCATTTTTGTTCATCAAATGCCTGTGAAACTTGTTCAGTTTACATCTCAATTGTTGCATCTTTTTATGTTTTTTATCCAATGTTATGTTCTTTTTATCCAAAATGTATACATAAAGATACGTGCTTTAAATAAAAGTAGGTGAAAGTGAGAGGGTTCTTCAGTTCTAAAAAATCATTCTGATGATTTTCTTCCTCTGTCATTATCATTATAATTGTTGTGTGGACTTCCTATTTTCATATAATTGGAATGGTTATTAAAACTTTAAAGTTATAGTTATTGTCCCTATGAACTGGCAATTATTTTCCTGAATGAGGCACAGTTATCAGTTATGTTGCGAAGTGCAACATCTCGTCACAACTTTTTACACATTGTGTGTGTCTGCGTTTTAACGATGTCAAGAACCATTCATCCAATAGACTTCATGCATGGCATAACAAATTATTACAAGGATAGGTTACTGTAGTTTTTTTTATTTTTATTTTTATTTTTAATGACTGCCGTATTCCAAGCAAATTAAGTGGACGTTTTTTTCATGTGTAAAATTATTGATTAACATGTGGATAACCCCCCCCCCCCCCCTTTTTTTTACCCCAACAAAAAGTGTACTATTTGCAGAACTCAATTCAAACCTGATGTGCTGTTGTGGTATGCCAATTTCAAATTGCATCTCTGGCACACTGCCTTTGCTTTGTACTCACTCAACTTAAAGTGCTCCACACAGATGAGGTCTTCTGCGTTTTTGTCTTCTCTTCCAAATGAACTGAATCGTGACAATCATTATGTTCACTCATGGGCGATTCATAAGCCGCTTTTCCACTATCAGGCCGAACGGTTCTCTTTGCTTAACCGTTCCATTCCATCACGATCTGGGCCAGTCAGCACGGATACGGTTTCATTTAACACTGTGGTGCTTGGTAACGCAAGTGTAATATACACAACGATGTGGACAATGATCAGATATTTCTGTTTTTGGGACTCCTTTTTTTATCTTATATTTACTTTGTTCAGGTACAGAAAAAAGGACACAACTCTTGACATGAATAAAATAAACAGAGGGCGACGACAGGTATAATATCAATAAGCACAAATGTTTCCTAAACAGACTAAACTGTCATTGACAGTGTTTTTTATTTTATTTTATTTTTTATGTATATTGAACGTAGCTTAGCTGTTTACTTAGCTGGTAGCCAGGCAACAGAGTGGCGATGTCACACACAGATAGTAAAAAAGTGGCTATATTAAAGTGCGACTGAAAACTGTTTCGCAGCGATGCCATGTGTAAAATATATTAAACAAAGTATCTTTGAATCTCAAAATTTTTAAAATCGAATGCTAACCCACCAAATGCATATTCAAATATCCGAATAATCGAATATTCTGATCCAGCCTATCAGATAATTAAGACATAAGTAAGAGTGCCAAAATGGCGTGTCTTGTCTGAATTTCCTGGAAAAACAGAATTATTTGTTCGATACACATGTGTATATGTATCCAAATTTTTGGTACGAATACATGTACAATTACACCCCTACTAGTGTATATAAAACAAAAGATGTCTGTTGAATATCCCCATTCAGCTTCCTAAGTAAATGTGTGTGTGTGTGTGTGTGTGTTTGAGCGCGGGAGGAAGAGAATGTAGCTTTGGTGTGTCACCACCTTCCAAGTGTTAAACCAGTGAATCAGTCCTTCCTTATGTGGCGCTGAACCTCAAACAATTAGTAAGATGAATGAGGTTACAAAGTTAAACGTTGGCATTGTGTCTGAGTGAATAAGAACTTTTCCCTTTTATTTATTTTTATTTTTTTACCTGTCCTCTTTTTTCCTCACTAAACATTGCTAGGCAAGTAAAACTACACTTAGCAGAGAATATATTTGTTGGTGGAAAGCAGTGTATGCTCCATTAGGCCTACTGGATTGTTGTCAAGGTGCATAATACATTTTTGCCTGCACTTTGCCTTGCCTGTGGGTCATTTAAAAGACTGCTGAAGCGTTGTCTTTCATCATACTGCTAGACATAGCAGTATTTGGAAGGGAAATAACTTTTGCAGATTGTAAAGTGTCTGTCTCTAATGTACAAGCAAGTTTAGTGCCAGTGATCATGTCCTAAACAGCTCTGCTTCTCCATTTACGAGAAGCCTAAAGTTTCCATGTGTCTGTGGATCACTGTAATGTGCCTGTATCATTTTAACAGAGTGGGATGTTGATGATGCCTTGTTGTTAAAAAAGTTGACCCTTACTGCTTATACCAATGCAAGCCCTATTTGCTAGTTTGTCTGTTTGAGTGATTTCCAATACCTGCCCATGCAATGAAGCTATCTTGTTCTCTGCAAGTCCATTATCACTGTAACCGTTGATGGAGATGAATAGAGACAGAACAGTGCTACATGCAGGAGGAGCATTTCCTCTGAGGTGACAAGGGTAGCAGTAGCTCCAAAAAACATTTGGTAGAGAAAATAATGGACAGGACGAAGACAAAACAAATAGAGATATGAGAAACATTAGCATGTAAAGAAACAGTTCAGAGATGAGAATGTTCTTCATAAGACTGCTCGATCCTTTTGTCTTAATTATTATTTGTAATATAGGCAATTTATGCTTTAGGCAAAAAGGAAACTTATGATCTTTCTGAAGTGTCCAGAATCCTGACATTCACTGTTTCAAAGAAGGGTTTCTCAAAGTTATTCAGTTTAGAAACCACATAGAGAGGAAAAAATCAATCTTGAGATCCACCAGAAACATTTATATTGTGAAATATGAGGGAGAAAACACACTTTGTTCTCTTTTACTTTTGTTGACACATTGTTACACTGGATAGGCCTTTTTGATGGATTTGGTTAATTTCGAGTTCATTCAGTAATGGATTCATTAGACTGATTTAAAGTAGTGACTCTTGAGTTTGAGTTTTGCTGAATGATTAATTTAAAGAACTAACTTATAATAGCCCTTTGTTTGTGAGTGTGAGTTTGTATTTTTTAGCTTGTAATATCGCCAGTAGGGATGCCACGGTGAGGAAGTGTCCCCACTGAGTAATAAACAGTGTTACAAATTACAGTGCACATGATTTTACAGGATATTTGTCAATAAGACTTAAGGATTTGTAGTGGTTACTTGAATCATTAATGTTAGATCTTTATCTTTCTTTAAATAAAATGCTTTAACAACAAAACATGATAATAATAAAAACTACAATGACTGTTAAATGTAGAACTTATAGGCACCTTTGCTCTTCACTTTGAAGATTCTAATTGAATCTTCCCTCATTGTCTTGTCAGTCATCTTTTCTTTCTCTATTCATGTGAAAAATGAAATTTGGCTCTCGTTGCTCCTGCTTTATGGAGCAGATACTTTCCGTTTATAATTGTAATGTTCGTTGTCCAACTGACCTAAATTGATTTTATTGATTTTAATGTGCTGCATTGAGAAATGATGGGTTCCCGGTTCTACCCAGAAATGAACTGAACTAATTCTTTTTTTTTTTTTTTTTTTTACTGTTTTCTATGCAATATCCTTATCCACTTCCCCGTTTAAAAGCTGATATTTTAGCGGATATATTTTTTTATTTTTACTAGACAGATTAAACTTCTGTTTTAGAAATTCGATTTAGTGTTAATAATAATAATAAATAACACTAAAAACAGATAATCAATGCAACAGCGCTGCCAATATAATGCATAAGTGAATTGAAGAGACATCCACTTTTAATTCTGAAGGAAGTGTTCTTAGATTTTATTCCCAGAGAGATAAGAATAACCTGAACCTGTGTTAATATGTTAAAATAGCAATAAAAAATAGAGAATTACCTCCTCCTGAAAGGTGAGAGCACATCTCTGATGCCTGTTGTTCATGTTTATTTCTAGTCTTTCTTATAGTCGACATAATGTTCAGCAGGTGTTAAGTAAATCACTATTCAGTTTTTAATTAACAGGGCTTTTGGGACCGTGTGATAACATGCAACATGCATTCTATTCTGATTGCCTAGACAGATGGAGGTGTGTGAAAATCTTGATTCATATGAAAATGTGTGAACGTTATTACTGTGACTTTGCAAATATATTTTGAAAATAAAAGTCTAGCCTGTACGTTTAAGCATGCTCAGAGTGTCTGGCTTTCTAAGGTAATCATTACCAATGACGTCACCAAAAGTTTAAAAGTAAACAAACACAAAGTTGATGTGTAACAAATGAATCAAATAGAAAACACAGCTACACACCTCACCTCTGACTGTTGCCTGTGATGAAGTGAGTGAGATCAGTTACTAGCTTGTCATTGAAACAATGCTACAGGACAAGATCACATCACATCAGAAGCTCAGTCAGTAAACCTGAACATCTGCACTTACATATGCACACATTAGCCTAATGAAATACATGGTGTAAACTCTGGCAGCGTGTAATGAATTGTCTGTATGTTTCTGTATTCAGTAGAACAGCTGTACATCAGAAGTGCTACATCATTTAGTTTTCATTCATCATTACTTACAGTTTCTACATATGTGCTTAAATTGTAAATATAATAACAGCATGGCTTCCTCTGCACACTTGCTTTGAAATAAATACTTATCGGTCAAACTTGAAATGAATTAGCATGTTATTTAATATCACTTAGAAGCTTATGATATATCTTAGTTTAATGTTATTAATAATGTGTTTGTATTCTGAAACACACAAAAGGTGCAGTGTGGCCGTTCAAATTGAAATTGAAATCACATAATGCGCATCTCATTTCATAAAGCTCAGGCTTTATTCATATTTTCTTTACACAAGTAGATATATGTTCATTTAAAATACTGCTTTATCCTTGTAGTCGATGTGTGTTTAGTCAAACAAAAAAACAACTGGAGAAATAAATATAATGTAATATTTAATCAGTTACTTAATTTATTATTAATTTTGAAGTCATTGGTTTTGACTTTCTGAATAAGATGTTTGACTTTAGCCACATCTCTACATCGTCCTTAGTTTTATACTTTACAAGAGTTTGCCTCTGAAGAGCTTCCATTGAAGATTAATGCTTAGGCTGATCTCAGACCTTTTCTTTGTGATTTTCAAATGGCTGTGAAGCAGAATAATCCTGAGCCTTATTGTGGTGGGTGACAAGGTAGGATTTCCTCCAGAAGGGGGGTTTGTCTTCATTGCCTAACCTTCATGAAGTGCCCCAGTGTCCCAGGCTTCGTGCTCCACCTTGAGTTCCTCTTGAGTCCTGTCCGGCCATTTGTTCTGAAGGCTCCCTGTCTCGTCTTTCGCCCGTAGCGACTTCACCGCTTTCCAGGGGCATACCGTCACACCACTCACTAAATATTTACCTCATGCTGATTAAATATAGACAGTTCGCAAAACAGCCCATCCAAGACAGGTCCCATCAACGTGCTGCTGAGAAGAATGATGGATGGCCCTGCCTGAAATTTATGACTGTCACAAGTGAAACGTGACGGAATCGAGGAAATGACTCCTGACGGTAGCAGTGTGAAATGCTACACTTTTTACCACAAATGTCTGATGTGGTCCTGAATGCCTCTTTAGTGTCATATAAATGCCAAAATGATGAGACAGGACCATGGGGTGTTTTTCACAGTGGGTGGCCTTCCTAACAAAACACATTTAACTCTGGGCGACTTTTTGTTTATGCTCTCCTAAGGCAAGGGCAAAAACATACAGAACTAGACAAATTAGGAATTTATGACTCTGTCGTGAGGGTCAATGACATGACGTGACATGAATTTTGTTTGTTTTACCTATTTATCTATTAATTTATTCAAAAAGTGATTTTAAAGTGCAATTCATGCATTCAAGAACTTGAATGCATCTTCTTAGTAAACAATAGTATTGTGAAACTATCACTATTTAAAGTAACCATTTCTATTTGAATATATTTTAAAATGTATTTTTTCCTGTGATGCAAAGCTGAATTATCAGCAGCCATTACTCCAGTCTTCAGTGTTGCGTGATCTTTCCGAAATTATTGTAATATGCTGATTTGCTGCTTGACCAACATTCATGTTTTTGACAAGATATTTGTAAATACTTTTCTGAAAGTGAAATATATAGTAACTTTTTTTTAAACAACTAACAATCATTGAAGGGTGTAAGTATTGTTTTTTAACAAACTAATTTCCAGATTATATGAGAACAAAACATCAAAGTAGGCACACCGCAGCTCAAGAGATATATTACTTTAGCCCCTTTCACACTGCACGTCGGACCCGCAATATTTCCGGAACATTGCCGGGTCGCCTTCTGTGTGAAAGCAACCACGTCCCAGGATTAATTACCGCATTGAACCCGGGTCGGGGACCTAGTAAAATTACCAGGTTCAACCCGGTACGAGCGCTGTGTGAACAAAAGCCAGATCTAATTCCGTGTCGAAGTGAACGCGCGACTCTTTTACCGGCTGTTTTGAAGGAAGATCAACTTCGCGACGAAAACATATGTGCAAACTGTAATGAAGCAGAGATCAGTTTGTTCCTCATTTTCCGCGCTGACGCAGAGATCGTTTGCTTGCTTCAGTGAAAGTATAACGTCCTAGCGTTTTTGACTCGTACATTACACATCACGCGCTGATGTCACGTGTCGTTACGGGATCTTCAAGGGTTGTGTGTGAAAGCACGCACATATACCGGGTCATCACTGGCAGTGTGAAAGTGCAAAATCTAGCGACCTGGGAACAATTGCAGGAACACTTTACCTGTGTATTTGCCGGAATGGCAGTGTAAAAGGGGCTATAGTGTTCTCAACACAGGTGATGTTTAGAGCTTAAAGAGTCTTCTAATTTTCAAACAATGAACATACAGGACAATGCCCTTATATACACATACTAAATTACATGATTGCCCATGCCCACATGAAAAAAAAAAAGCAGGACAATCAAAAAATCATGTTAGAAAAGGGCAAAAAAGCTAATCACATTGTACAATCTAAATCACTATAATAATTCAAGAAAAGGGCGAATATAAAAATCTTCATTGAGACTATTAGGAAATAAAGTATTCAAAGTATAAATCCAATATGCTTCACATTTTAAAAGTAGATTGTGGATATCACCCCCTCTTCGAGGTAATTTACCTGCTTCGATGTTAATATATTGTAGAGTCGAAACCGAATGTTTAAATTTGTAACATTTTTGTGCTACTGGACTTGGTCATGGTGTCTAATTGCACATCTATGTTCAGCAATAAGAGTTTTAAGTTGTCTGCTTGTTTTTCCCACATAGCCCAGTCCACAAGGACAACGCAACATATAAAGAGGTTTGAAGTACTAGCCTTGTGCTCTTTATTTGTGGAAACTTTTATATGTTATTGACCCGGTCGTTTCTACAGTTCTCACAGTCTTCCTACATCCAGCTCTCGAATACACGATGTTACGATGGAAAATATAACCACTTTCCTTGTTCTCAGTTGATCAGTGTCAAAAAGAGCCAGTCGTCAATGTGATGTACAATTCCTGACCTTTAGATTAAACTGTGTCCGTGTTGGCCTTCAGTAAATTGATTCTTAAAAGTGATATTTTAAAACTGTTCTCGAAATATCCACAAAGCATAAAGCCATCTAGCATAGTGTTTGTTTAGATGCATCCTTTCTCTCTGAGATTTTGAGACACAATGACCCACCTATCAGGAGACTCTACATTTTAAAGGTTGCATTAAAGGGCAGAGCGTACTGTTACTGGCCGGTCTTTGTGTGTTTGGGGGAGATGGGGGTTGGTATCGACAGATCCTCTAACTGATGTCTCCAAATCCTCAATGAATAATTCATTTTGTGTGCAGGGGACAAGATCCCTTGGCTGAGCTTTCATCTCCAAGACTCCAGAGTGACCTATGTCACACTCCTGCAGAGTTCATTTCTCCTCTGCTCCCAAAGTCAGCAGTGTCACCTCCACACTAAAATGTTCAGACATTACTCATCTGAAATATTTATGCCGTGCAACTAATGCTTGCTCCATTTGGTGATGACAATGAATTATTGGTGTTTTAAACAGTGTAAACAGCATGCTTCGTTATGTATTAAGATTGATCTCGCATTAAATGTGATGTGACAACATGACAGCTCTTCATACGCAGCTCACTAATTTTCAGCTAATTCAGCTCATTTTAAATAATAACGTTTTTGCTCCTGGCTGACACTTGTTAATTATTCTAAAAGCTCTGTTTTGAATTTCATTTTCATCATTGAGAGGCAAGAGGTGCAGACTTTACCGCAGGAACTTACAGCATGCGATGGATGGGCTGTCTAAGGTCATGTTTTATTCTCCTTGTAGTTTTTAGTTCGTACTGATTTTCGACCTTTCACGGTTGGTACATTTGTTTATTTATCTTAACAACAAGAGAGACTGATGTGGTTGACCTTTCGCTTTGATGAAATGGTATTTGTGCAGCTACAAATAAAAGCCCCTTTGGAGGTTATCGTGTTTGTATATTGTGGGATAATTGACAGCTTCTCTTTGGCCATCTTAAGGATACATTTGACTTTCGCCTCTGAATTTCACCTTTGGTTCATTGGGATAAATGAGGTTGTTTATTGTATGCGTGAATGTGGAAGGATGCCATCTATGTGTTTGAACAAGAAGCTAGTACTGCGCCAATGTTGCACAGGTTTAAAAATTAATGTCCATCTGTAATTGGTTTTTAAGATCTGATTTAAGACTTTTTAAGTCATATAAGATGAAATGTGTGTGTGTGTTTTTGTATGTATAGTGGGGCTCAAAAGTATGGGCACCCTTTGCAGAATCTCTGAAAATGCAAGTAATTTTCAAAAAAAAAAATAAGAGAGATCATACTAAATGCATGTTATATTTTATTTAGTACTGTCCTGAGTAAGATATTGTACATAAAAGATATTAACATTTAGTCCACAAGACAAAAAAAAATGCTGAAATTATTAAAATAACCCCACTCAAAAGTTTAGGAACCCTTGGTTCTTAGTACTGTGTGTGGTCACCTGATGATCCTTGACTGTCTTTCTGTTTTGTGATGGCTGTGCATGAGTCCCTTGTTTGTTCTGAACAGTTAAACTGAGCAGCGTTCTTCAGAAAAATCTTTAAGGTCCTGCAGATTCTTCAGTTTTCCAGCATCTTTGCATATTTGAACCCTTTCCAGCTGTGACTTCATGATTTTGAGTTACATCTTATCACGCTGAGGACATTTGAGGGACTCAAACACAACTATTTAAAAAGATTCAAACATTCACTGATGCTCCAGAAGGAAACATAATGCATTAAGAGCTGGGGGAGAAAACTTTTGGAATTTGAAGGTCAAGGTAAAATGTACTTAATTTTTGTACCGGGAAACATACAAGTATCTTCTGTTGCTTATGAAGGGCAGAACTAAATGGAAAATATATATATAGTAACATCAATCTGTGAAATCAATGGTGTTAACATTGTTGTTCTACGTGTATTTTCATGCCATCTATTGATGTGGTGATGATGTGATACTAATACTACTGAGTTTTACAGATCGGTCTACACAAATAATTCCTTAACCAGTCCAACACAGAATAAGCAACTACTCCAACTACTTTTATCTCCATCATCAATCCCACACCTTTTGTTAATGACAGTTTAAATACTGAAATGCTACGTTATATTTTTTAGCAACGAGAGGATAAAATCACTGTTTTCGAAGTAAACTCACTATAAAGAGAGGTGCACAGACATACAACTTTCTTCTCTCTCTCTCTAATTCTCTCTCTAATTGGCAATATTTGAGAAAAAATGTTTTTAATTTTTTTTAAAGATTTCTAATTATTAATGGGGACTATAGCCCCTATCAATGTCTACGGTGGTTATTGCCCTTATCAGATATGAAAATATGTTGTGTATAATATGATGTTAGCAAACTTTTTTTGAATAGCATGACCGTTAATATGAACACACGATTTAATGTAGCACAAGACAAATGATTACTTTTCATTAAAGCCAAAAATGCTTACATTTTTTGTTATTTTTTTTTGTTCGCTCAAGCAGCCATGTTGCTGCTGTAGCCTGTTTATGCTGAAAATTCTCATACCCCTTCGTTTGAAGTGTGGTCTCGAAAAAACTTCATTTGAAGGGCTATCTGGCCCTTCACTCTATTCCCCTCCAACTAAAAGAAAATTAGGACAGTCGAAACACACGAAACTGAGGGGTGTAAGTGATAGAAATGTGATTAGGCCATAATTAAAACACTTTTTATATAAAACTTATCAGTGCAGTCTTCATCTCTTGTGAGTGATTGCTATTCAGATGACTCTCTTTTCAGATGACAGTCAATTTCTTAATGTATTCCCTTATATAAAAATAACAGTAAAAAGGTCACATTTTACTTTTTCTGTGTGTGTTGCGCAGAACAAGTATAAGCCATATCCTGTAGGTTTGGAACGACATGACGGGGAGTACATGTCAGAATTTTTGTGTGAATCTTACCTTTAATTCAAAACTAGTCCCTGAAAAGAGTACCATGAGCCTTGGTTATGTGATATGTCCTCTACCTTGAATACAAACGAAATCACTGATATGCTGTCATACGATATTCAGAAATGTTAAAACAAATTGCAGATTTAAGATACTACTAATTAGCTGTATTTCCTCTATGTAGATCTTCAGTTATTCTGTCTTTTTTTTTTCTGTGATGTTTTGCAGGAGAGCAATGGCTCACCTCTTCACTGTGGTTACGCTTGCGCTTTGCTCATTCCAAATTCGAGGAGCTCCACTCATGCAGTAACAGACTCACACATTCACTGCCGACCAGTGTCTCATCTGGGATTCAATTCATGCATCTTTGTGATAATCTCATTATATCTCCTCTCGGAGCATCTTGGGCAATGTAATGTGGCAGACACAATCACAAACAGGGGGTGTACATTGAGGCCTAATCCTCCCCGCCCCACCGGCACCACGTTCCGCCTCCTTGTGAAACTGTAATCAAACTTTTGCCGCTCCCTGATTTTACTGCCGAATTGTCACAGCTGCACAATATACGTCCTTCTTTTGAACCAACAGCATAAATACTAATCATTGCCATCATTTCCTAATTGCTATTCACCGAGACTATTTACGGCTGGCCTGAACATGGCAAGGAGGCAATTATCAAACAGGACGCCATCTAAAGGGGCAGTGAACCATACACAATGCAAAGGTCGATTTTGTGCAGTGTGAAGTCCTGTTGTCATGGCCGCTGCACAATAATTCATAATAGGGCACTGGGGGTGGGGGGATGGTGGGGGAGGATTGTCAGGATTCAGTCAGAACCCAGGCCACTTGTCAATCTGATAGTCTCTCCCTATGTGCCCATTTGGAGGTGAGGGTGTGATGAATGCTTGGTGTCGGTGCTGTAAAGTTTTATGTTGCAACTCAGATAATGTGATAATGGAGTGACTGTCACTTATAAGGGCGACACAACACTTAGTGTAGCACGATGGCTGACAGTCATGAGGAGATGTCAGTCATAGTGTGAAAGCAAGAGACATTGGGGTGTCGTTCATAAGATTCTCTATGGATTTTGGTGTGTATGTGTGGTTATTGTTTCAACAGTAGAAGATGTGTTTTTTTTACATGGAAGAAGTCAAGCCCAAAATATTTATAAATGCACATTTTAAAGCAGCTGTAAAGAAAATTATGATGGTAATTAGTGTTCGACTGATATGATGATTTTTTTTTCATGGCTGATATAAAGCCAATATATATGACAGTAAAGATGCATGCATATCAATAGCTGAAAATCAGTATTATTTTATATTTGCTACATTAAAAATAATCATAGAATGGATTTTAAAAACAATTATTTGATATACATGTAACTTGACTTAACCTGATGATAAAGAATTTGTAAAATATATATTTTTTTTAGATAGCAACTACTTGATCCTGTTTCTTATCCTATATAATGTTTTTCTCAAATGAAGAAATAAAATGTGAATGTGAATTACACTGTAACCTACCGTGCACAGATTAAGATATTTAGGTTTGTTTTAAAAATGGACACCCTGAACATTTCTGTTTCTAGAATTTGGGACGAACATTTACAGCGTAACATTAATAATTATAATAATACTTCCTTACATTTACATAGCTCTTTCGGGGCACTCAAAGCGCTTTACATAGAAGAGGGGAATCTTCTCAACCGACCACCAATTGTGATATATTTGCATTAAACAACCCTCAAAAGGCCACAGTTTCAGTTAACAGCACCCAATTACAGGGGAAAATGTGCATTTCGTTTTTTGGAACAGCGCAAGGGCTTTGGGAGTGGTTGAGGATATAAGACATTAGAGATATTAAACCATGATAAAGCTCCTAAATCTGCCATTTTCATCAGCAGCGCATGAGAGAATGGGAGGTGTGAGCAGCATCTGTTCTTAATCAAAAGCTCGCCGGTCTCGCCTGAATGAAATGGCATTACGTAGGCTGCATGATAATGCCGCTGCCCCCTCTCATGGACCAGCTCTCAATCAATAACCGCCACTACAGTGAGGCATAAGCCCATATTCTTTATGCATTGATTCTTAATGGATTATCATCGCTGATAGTTTACTTCTGGGGATTTAGTGTTTACTCCAGTAACATGTCTCGTTCCCCTCCCATTTTTTCCCTTACTCTTTTCGTCTCTCCTACAGGGTCTGTCGGTTTTAGTCTCTGCTGCTCAGCTGTTTGTGTTTAAAAGGTTGCCGTCCTCATGGGATGACACTATTCCTGTGCATCAGATTTCTCTTCTTAACTGTCTTTCTTTAGCGATCACTGGGGAACCTGGAATTTATCTCTCAGAGATAGAGAGGAAAAGAGATTGAGGAACTTGGCACCAGAGATAAGAAGAGAAACAAGCTATTTCAAACTCTAGTGAGCTGCTTTGCTGCCTGCTGCCTACATAGGCAGCTGTCTTCTAATGGAGTGTTGTAACAATCATGAAACCTTATAAATGGTGGTTTTGGAATTCTGTACCTGGGTAGGAAGAACCCTCCTAAACAGCAGTCTTCTTTAAGAAGTATTCTGATTTTAATAATAGCATCTACTCTATTAAAGGGATTGAAAAAATATTAAGGACATAGTTGAAATAGTTCATGTGACGACCGTGGTTGATCCATATTTTAATGAAGCTAAGAAAATACTCTTTGTGCGCAAAGGAAACAAAAATAACAAATTTAATCAAATATTTCTTCTCTTCCATGTCAGTCTTCAGCAGTGTTTGGAATAACGGCGTTTAAAAGAACGGCGTTAGGTAACAATGTTATTTTTTCAGTAACGGGGCAATCTAACTAGTTACTTTTCCCGTCATTACAATGCCGTTAATGTTACTGAATGTTAAATGCATGCGTTACTATGCATTGATTTAATAAACTATGCAATCCGAACGAACCCCTGGCTCGCACAGCCAGTGAGCAGGTGGGTTAATAATGAGATTAGTGATTATGATTGGCTAAGGCAGAGTCATGTGTTTCATGGTAGCCAATGAGAGCCAGTGTTTTTACAGACATGCCAGCACACGCGGCAGCGCCAGCGGCGCCAAACACACACACATAGACACACGCAACAGCTACACAGAGATTCGCAGCAGAAATGGCGAGTCAGTAGCAATCCGATGAAAAGTTGGCATTTTCAAGGTGGAGATATAAGTACTACTTCAAATTCATTGTGGTCCAAGGCAAGAACGTGCATGTAATGTGTACATGTAATGTGTGACACGCATCTACAAAGCTAGTGGCCAAAAACACTTTTCTTACAAAGATAATACTTGAAGAGCAGGATAAAACTCTTGCTGTCTATTGACGTGCAATAAATATCGAAAGTTATGTACGAACATCTGTCTGTTCTACTCATTTCAACTGACTTGTGAAAACTGCAAGAGAAAAAAAATCTCTGATATATAGGAATTTTTTTTTTTTTTTTTTACAGTAATGCAAATAGTTACTTTCCCTGGTAACGAGTTACTTTTATCATAGAGTAATTCAGTTACTAACGCAGTTACTTTTTGAACAAGTAGTGAGTAACTATAACTAATTACTTTTTTAAAGTAACGTTCCCAACAGTGGTCTTCAGCGAGAGAAAATTGAATGTTGAACCAGTGATGTCACACTATTTTAACGGTGTCCTTACTACCTTTTTGGGTCTTGAACATGGTAGTTGCATTGCTGTCTATGCAGGGTCAGAAAACTCTCAGATTTCATCAAAAATATCTTGACCTATATATCTTGACTTAAATATCTTGACTTTTGACCTATATTTGTGTTCCGAATATGAACAAAGGTCTTACAGGTTTGGAACAACACAAGGGTGAGTAATTAATGACTGAATTTTCCTTTTTTGCGTGAACTAACCCTTTAAGCTTAAGAAATACACAACACACATGTAAAACAAACATAATAAAAACAATATATTTGAATAAATACAGAAGGTTTATGAATGGCATTTCTTTGTCAGCCATCTTGGAGTTATTTTTTCACTCAACTTTGCACAATCCAGTCTGGGTTTTTCTGCAAAGGGTACTTGCAATACTAAGCATAATACTAAGGCAGCACAATCTCACATTTGATTTTACTAAGCTAAAATCACTGAACTGTAAGCATAAAAAGCACAGCACACAAATACTGAGTAAAACGACCCATTTTAATAACTCTGAGTCTGAGCTGTTTTTTTTTTTTTTATTGATATTTTTTTAGCACTGAATAAAGTTGTTGTTAGCATAGCGATTATGTTTATTAGGGTTGCTACAAAGTTCACTACGCCATTTTCGTGGTCAATTTAAATAATGCTGTAAAATTTGTAACTGTACAGAAGCATACAAATAGTATCTGTTGACAGGCTGTCTAACACTGGCTTTAGCTGCAGGTAAATTGTCTTGCTTTCGTCTTTCATCTCTTCTAATATGAGCAGAAGTAGTTAGATTATTTCCAATTTTTTTATTTCGTTTTGTTTTTTACATAACGAGCAACAATTTGCTGACACATCTATGTCCTACCTTTTGGAACATTCTTTACATCTGGTACCTTAAAATGTCCACAAATCTTGTTATATTTAAAAACAGAGCAGAAGAGTTGGAGGAGAATAGATAGAAGAGGTGTTAAAATTGTGAATGTGACGCTAGAGACTGAATTGAAACCAACAAGGTGTTTTCTCTAGGCTTTTCAGCCTCCCTGTTGCCCTTTTGTGCCCATCACTTCTTGCTAACATTCTCTCATTTGCCTCAATCCTTGTCCCTCAGTCAGCTATTACAATAGTAATTATGGCCGACAGCTATTTTTTGGTTCCTTTTATTGATGTGCAAGAACGTTGGTTTGCCCTTTGCAGTGAGAACATGAAGTAGCGAGGAAAGTGCGGAGCAAGCAGTAATGGGCCATACATGTTTTTTTCCACTATCTCCTTTCGTAAGGGGCTGGAGAAAAGCATATTATTTCCAGGCCATTAGCAGGCACTTGTAGCTGTTCTTTGCTCTATAAAGTATTAATGCAGGTGAAGCTGCACACTGATGGAGCAGAGAGCCTTGGATTTGCAGCACAAGTCAAGTTTAGTGTAGACGCGCTCCTCAACTTGAGCACCTGGATTTTTGTTTCTCTGAGTCTGCTGGTGGGAAAATACAGTACAGTTGGTGTTGCTAAACTAAATCCAACATAGGCTCACTGGGATAACAAAGCCTCTACCTACATTTTTGAAAAACTTGCACCTCACTGCAGTTTCCATATGAAATGACCATTAGTGACAATAAAACACCAATAACTTTAGCTCACCTGGTAGAGCATTACACTTGCTATAGAGCATTAGCCTTTTGATGTAAAACAACCTATACAACAGAATAAACCATTCCCAGATTCATGTTAAATCCAAAAGCCATCATAGTGCCACTCACCAACATTTTACTTTAAAGGTGTAGAAGAAATATGAGCATTTTCTTTTTGAAAGAAATACAAGGCATACTTTCCCAATGAGCCTGGGTTGACTGTACTGAAGCTGAAAGTTGAGATCTGGTTATAATAATGGGGGTACTAATCAGTGAAAATAGCCAATCAAACAGAACGTGACAGTGTTTACAATTTGTGGTGTTGTTGCCAATACATTTTTTTTTTTTTTTGCCAGTTCTCTGAGTAAAAGAGAAAAATATCTATCCTTCTCACTTTATTTCATAGGTTTGCTTATGGTCTGTAAAACAGTCTCACAAAAGACAACATTGCCTTTTGGCTAGGGAAATGCAAGTATGTCAGAAATAGTTTTGTCTGGTAAAGAAAAGTACATGGCAATTTTCTTCAGGCTAATTGCTGTGACGCTTCTTCATTTAGCCCATTGATAACAAGCAGGGGTTTTTATGTCATCACTAGGTTCATGGTATGTTGCTTCCTCTGAATGTCTGGCTACAAAATCAATCCCAAGTCTCAGATAACTAAAAACCGTTGATTGGAGTAATTATCATTATTTGCCCTTGGTGTAATACAGACACTTTGAAAATGCCAAAGTGACAGAAATCCTTTTGCAGGTTTTGAGAAAGATCCCTAATTGTGTGTTTTTTTTTTTTGTTTTTTTGTTTTGAGCAAGTAATTTGAAACTCACTCAAGGACATGCTATTTTCTTCTTCTCACCAGTTCAGCCAACCCAAGGAACAGGTACGGTATCTATTCACTGAAAAAAATTGATAAGCGTGTTTAAGTGGAATGTGAAACAGAGCTGAATAGCCCCGACTTTCCTGTCAAGACTTCCAAATTCAGAGAACAATAATGACCTTAACTTCTTTATCCAGCACTGTGGTTGCTTGATATTGAATTTAAGAATGTTATGTACTTTTCCTTGTTTCTGGACTATACAGTACACACAGTTTCCTTATGTTTATAGTGAATAGTGTGTGAGATGGCAACCTTATAGCTGGAATATGAATCTGGTGTAATAACACATGCTGAAGAATCAATATCACAGTTTGTGTGCACTCAAGGTATATTTGGTCATGCAGTTTAGTGCAGTAGTGTCTCATTCTTCTCCATTATTGTATTATTTCTGTGTTGGATGTCATAATTGTTTGCAGCCATGGTTAGGATCGTGTTATTTATGACTGAATGGAGGATAATCGGCAATGGAGCTTAATGCAGTAGTAGTACAGTTCATTGATTCCACATCATGGTCGACCTGCGTCTGCCACCATCTACCAGCCAATGAATGATGAGCAGGTCAACTACTGTAATTCTCACTTACTGAGGCTTGTCATTCCCATCATGCTTGCTGGCTTGATTGAAGTTCTGGCTTCTTGTGCTAATTAAAAACACTTTGTCATATAGACAACTTTGTCATTCAGACAATGCATTATATTATGCATTTTATCTTTATGTATTTCATTGCTTGAAGGATCAGATGAATCAAAAATCCTTTATTTATTCATACATACATATGATTATGACGCCTGTTCCACTTTAGAGTAAAACAAAAAAAGTCACTTTATTATATTTTCCAAAAAATAGTCAGCTTATTTTATTAATTTCATTAAATTTCATTTCATTTAAATTTTAACTGGAAATAGCTTTCATATGTTAACCCACCCGTTTTTGAGTTATATGATGTTGCTAAAAAGAACATTATTTGGTGTATTTGGTATAATCAAATTAGTTTGTTGCAGTAGCGTAGCCAGAAAAGAGACTCTGGGTGTGCATATGAAAATCTGGGTGTGCCACTTTTATTGTCAGATTACTGTGCAAAATTATGGGATAGTATTTTTGTCACACTGCTTCTGTCAAACCATACTCCTAGTGATAATTTGCAGGTCGTGTCAAAATGTAGTTAATTGCTAAATGTAATAATTTTCTTCCAAATACAATATTTTTGAACTTCTGGTACGATACTTGGACATTTCCAATCTGGTAACACTGTTGATGTTGGGCCTGGGGAGGGAGAAATATCCTCATCAGGTGTAATGTTAAGGTCTTGCGTCCGGCTGTCCATCAAGCCAAGTCAAGGTTTTTTTGCTAAAAAAAAAATTAAGAAAGGAGCTCTGCGACACTGCTAGCTAGCAATGTGCAATCAAAAATTACCTATTTATATCAAAGACTGCTGGGGTCACAGTCAGCTGCTGTTTGCTGATTGGTTGGCAGTCCAAATGTCGGCAGATATATTTGAACAAAAATAATTTAAAATGTAAATTACATTTTAACATTTTTAGCATTATTGGACCATATATTGGATTCTTATTTCTGTGCCCCTGAGAGTATGATTTAGAATGCTCAGTGGCGTCACAGAACTGCCAGATTCAAACAGCTTTCGCGCGTTGGCTGGCACTGAGCCATAGACGGACGCGCTCAGCGCTTGTCATATATCACAATTAATATAGAGTGTTTTCAACCACATTCTGTTTATTTTAGGTTTCATACATTTAAATATACATAATCACTAGGGCTGTCACTTTTGTGAAAAAATCATTTTCGATTTTTAAGACATAAGTGTTGATTAAATCGATTGTAAAAAAAAAACATCACTGCAGGCTTCAACCCGGCTGCATTTATAATTTAGGCAATTCAAAAATCTCCAAGATTATTTTAAATAATGATTCAATCCATTTCAAACAACTGTTCAAAAAATGAAACTTTAAATGGACTTGAGAACAGGCCATGTGTGTTTTTTATTGAACGTAACCGACACTAGGCAGGCATATTGTAATGCGCAAAATAAGGCCATTACAAATTTATTGGACAGGAAAACAAGTCGATCAACATTGTCAGGGTCCAGAGGGGAGCGTTTTTTATTCACTATATGTCCAGCTGTTGAGAAGACGCGTTCCGACCGCACTGATGTCCCAGGGACACTCAGGTACAGCTGCTCAAGGTGGGGGTATTACTGCCAATGTTCCATCACAAAAGCCGATCGCTCTCAGCTTGCAATGGTCCTTTTCATAACTCAGAACTCGTCTACCGCGCCGCGAGAACTCCAGACACGCGTAAAAGCATCTTTACATTGACTTAACATTGAAATAATTTGCGCCAGATTGTCTATTCGCGTTTGGTGTGAACGTACAGCGGTCGCTTTCGACGTCACTGGGTCTTATAGGAGTGTAAAATTGCTGGTATTTTCTGTCTAGCTCTCCCAACGCATACTGCACTTTCGGTTTTCTTTATTTTCTTTCTCTGCTTGTTTGTGAGTTTTGTTACATCTATATTTGTTAATTGTTTAATTATTTTAAAATGAATAGTGTACATATTTGGTTAAAATCGATTCCCTATTTTCATTTTCGAAACCTCTTTTGGTTGGTCCGATTGATTGTGCAATCGATTTTCGAACTAAAAGTGACAGCCCTAATAATCACTAGTAAAACAATACATTGGTCGTTTGTAAAATACGAACTCATGTATATGGAAGCAGCAAAAACTATCTAATCAATTGTAATTTGCCGACGGGTTTTATTCATATATCAGACTGTATTTCGAGAGAAACTGGGGAATTCAAGTGCTGAACGTTAAATCAATAGGTAACCCCGGTTCTCTGAAACATCGAGTGGAGGACTCTGAACTGCAGCGCTCATCTTGTTATAGATCAAGATAATTTATAAAGGTTTTAATACGAAGAATCGGAGTATTAGATAGTTGACATGGTAAGCAAGTTTGTGTATATATTTTAATAAAAAATGAAAAACTAAATAAAACGAATACCGATACATCTGTTAGTGGCTGCGGAAACAAGGGGTCAGTTAAAATATTTGTAATTTACGCGTGAAAGGATTGATTTAAAAATATATATATTTTCTAAGCAAACAATGGCTACGCCACTGGTTTGTTGTGATTGGCGAATGCCCCAGGCGTGTGACGGAAATGTTACGCCCCTTACCATACTGTGATGTCATGTACCAGCACAAGACAAGACAAAACCAATAAAACCCATTACAAATGAGGCATTTGTTGCATCCAGTGGGGACATAAATACTGATTATATTGACTTACACCATCTTATTATGGTTGTGTTGAGTATCGCGCTGCATAAACATAATACCATGATTGCATTTGTGATCAGAGAAATGACAAACAACAAGCTTTACTCTACATTGCTCAAAACTTGCAGTTTGAATCATCAGTGGCAAATCCTTTGCATATGTACACGTACTTAGACTGTGAGCCAGGAGCACCAGACTGTCCTTGCAAATATGGAACTGCCCCACTTTATAGAAACAGACACTGGTTTCATGAGTTTGCCTTGCAGATAATAAAGCGAGAAGAATAATATGCGTATTAGGGATGCTGCCCAGGGAGAGGGATCCAAGCTCGACATCGACCTGAACATTGAATGCTCCCCCCCCAGAATGGGTCAACGGTGAGGAGGTGGGGTGGTGGAGGGATGCGGAAAGACTCGAGAGAATGAAGGTAAGGCTGCTATGATTATTTATAGTTGTTCTCTCTTGTGGTGGTTGGATAGATGATGTGATTACTGATGGTGAATTGGCTGCGTTGATTATCTGTGCATGGTTGTCTCTCGAGGTGGTTAGATGGATGGTGCAGTTATTGATAGTGAATTGGCCACGTTGATTATCTGCATGTGCTCCTCCTGAAATTTGTTAATAAAACATCACGTTGTGGGCTACACTCACAGGAGTCAGTCCTCATCCTCTGTAAAATGTGTTGCACACATATTTGGAGTGAACTGTTTCGGAAAAGTGTTGTAAATACAGCTTATCCACTGATTTCTAGTTGTGTCCTCTTTTGGAAGGCCAAACAAAGTCGTTTCACTTTCACAATGGAAAACACCGCTTCTCCACAACATGGTGCTGGCGGCAATAGTGAGAATAAAAGTTACACCTTCTTTCTTTGCGTGAACATTTGTGCAGTGTTATGCAAGTTTTACCACTTCGTAACATAGACATGTGGAGACGTGTTTGGGGACGATATTTTGTCATTTTTCAAATATCGGCATTGGCTGATAAGGGTTTCTGCTTGGCCGATGTGTTCGAGGTGGGACATTTATTTTGATGGTGCTTATAATGGTAGTGCCTTTCTCCCTCTTGGTCACCATCGTTGTTAAAAGTTCAGTCTAATATGGATAGAAGTCTTTCTAATAATCAGATGGAATGGTTAAACAAATGAATTAATGTAAACAAAACTGATATAATGATTGCTTTTATATTATTTTTATATTATATTAAAAGGCAATCATTATAATACTTTCTCATTTCCAATCAGCATTAAGCAAATACACATTTATATATATTTTTTTAAATCTTTGAATGACTAGTGAACATTTAATTTCACAAACCTCGCAAACGTAGTCGAATCCAGCTGTGTGTGTGTGTGTATATATATATATATATATATATATATATATATATATATATATATATATATATATATATATATATATATATATATATATTATTGTAGTAAAAAAGGTATTGATAAATGAGTATGTGTGTGTGTTTTAATAATATTCTAACCATGCCCGAATCATTGAAATATTGTTGAATCAGGGAGGTCTATAATATTTAAAACCTTTTTAGAATTCTAGTTATATCTATAAGTTGTATGATATTTAGTTAGGGATCCTTCTGTTTTGGAGCATGATCCATATGTTGAATCCCTTGTGTGGGGGGTGTTCCTGGTGAGTTTATCCCTCCAGGGCAATTGTACATCATTCTACAATCTAGTTTACGATGGAGGGATTCATATCTCAGTTTTCACAAGAATCATACAGATAACTCATGTCAGCCTTCCTCAGCTCTCCGTGTGAGCGAAGTGCAGGCACAGCACATTAACCATATTTACTGCCAACAATTTCCAAAGGAAATTGCCTCTGCAAAGGGAAAAGGGCATTTAGAAAATCCAAACGCTAGATTTCAATCAAGATACGTCAGTTTAAAATATTCTTTCCCTATGTACACGCTGTTGTCTTTGTTTCTGTCTGTGAACTGTGACACTTTACAGGGTATTTTATTATGTGGACAAAGCTCAAATTGCTTGCTGTCATATGTGGATTTGGGAAGAATAATAGGTTTTTAATGGGAAAAGCAAATGGGAAGCCCTTTTTTCTATATGCCGGCCATCTGTCACCATGGAGAAAACAATCTTCCCAGAGCATGTTACATTAAACAAGATCATGTTACATCATGAAGCACTTTTTGTTCTGATGTGAGAGAAAATTGGAGGACTAATTAGAGTCCCTTCAAAGAAACGGATTAGAACCTAATTTGTTTCAGCACTTAGTGACACTTTCCATGCGGTTTTTTGAACACCCAGTCTTAAATCCTCTGAGCACTGATTATATTGCTGTTTTGAGTGTTCCTCTCCATCATGCACCATTCCTTCCTTGCATGGATGCCCTCATTCTTCAGATCTTTTGCCAGTCTTCATCTTAAAGATAAGCCTTCTAACTCAAGCTGTTAGTCTGACTTTTAGCTTCACTCAATTTATGATGTTAGGCAAGGTTTATTGCACAGATTTTGTTACAGTTATCCAGTCTTAAACATGCAGTTTTGACTACCTAAATCTTTTGCATGAGGTTGCATGCTGCTAAAACCAACCAATTTTATTTATTAGTATTATTACCATATTTCTCAAATAAAAACATTTAGTGAGGAAATAAATGCAGTTTTATTTCAGGAGGTTTTTTTCCCCCAGTTTTATTAGCTATCATACCACACAGAATTTTATTGTCTTGTTGTCTCGTATTTATTGAGCTGAAGTAGTAGCGAAGATCAGCTTTGGGTTGATGGCTTACACGCTGCCTCTGTGTAAGGAAACACCTAATTGCATACTGTGTGATATTTTTTATTTGATTTTACTCTATTTGATTTTTACTGATTTTACTCTATAACTATTTTACAGGAATGTCTTCCCTAAGATAGACAACAACATGACACAATTACTAATAAAGTAACATACATATTTAAAAAAAAAGAATTCTCCTCTAGTCGTTTTTGATGATATATCACCTTTTAAGGCCAGTGCTGGGCTTTAACCTCTGATTGGTTTGGACATCAGAGGAAGTGACTCTTATACCCGGTTCTTGACCTACACTGAGACATCAGAGATGGAGTAAGGGGATAAACGGCAGCCATGCTCTGTCAAAAGTGGGTGGTTGAATTCTGCTGAGGTGGCCGAAGTTCTTGGTGCAATTGATTAAACAATATTTCTCCTTGCTCGATGTGAAGGGAAGGAAATATATTTGCTCTTTCAGTGTGAGCCGAACGCCCCTGTGCCTCACTTGGGGTATAAAATGATGTGTTATTTTAATTTACAAGACCAAGCTCATTTCTCTCTCTCATTCTCTTAAGCATCAAGGATGCTTGTGGAAATCCTAGAATTAAAATGACGTGCAATTAGATGGATTTCAAGTTCATGTATTTGTCATGTATCATTTCCTTAATTAGTCTGTGAGAGACTGATGCTCACTAGACAGCACATGAGCTGGTGTGAAGAAAAACACAATATGAAAGCAAATTGCTCATTGTACATTCTGATCTTTCTTTTGTGCATGCAAGCAATCAAGTGAGGATTTCTTTCTGCACTCAATGAAATAAATGGAGAGAAAAATGTCAAATTTACAGTGCCTTCTCGGACCCTCTCACATTCCTGGAAAAATTGCTGTGATTGACACTGTGTTGAATCTCCCTCTCATCTGTTTCTCTGCATTGTACGCTGGAATTTAATAAGTCCACATTATTAAAGCTTCGGTGCTGGGATATATTTCACTATTTTTATCAAGTGCACTTTTATTTGGTTGTGAAAAGCATTGAGCTGAGCCACTGGATAGGCTCACCCCTGCACAACCTATTGAGCTATTGGTTTTTATGCAGTTATGAATCGCAGAGAGGTATGGAAAACAGTGAGCCTCAAACTCACTGAGCTATTGCATCTTGAGATTGATAAATATAAATCTTTTTTTCATATTTTTATATTTGATTGTATACCATAATATCAGGCATTGTTCTAAAAGGTACATTTATGAACATCAATGCTATGTTATCTATGCCACTACTGCTAACCCCCCACTCCGCTTAAACCAGCGTAAGCTAATTTGCTGGTTTTCCCAACTAACCAGCCTGAGCTGGTTTTATAAGAGTTTTGGGCACTTTTAAGTTGGTCCACCATCTTGTCCAGACTGGGATATCATCTAGACCAGCTGAAAACCAACTAGCCAGACTGGGAGACCAGCAAACCATCTTAGACTAGTTTAAGTGAGGCTTTTCCACATGATGTTGTATGTATTAAATAGTCTATGCTGTGTGTGTGTGCTGTTATCCTAATGTTTTCAATGTATGATTCTACATATACTTTGTTTTAAGTGTGCTCACAGGGATTTGCAGGGCTCTATCGTTCCACCCACACACAGATCTGTAAAAGCCTGCCCCATATTACACTCTTGCTGACCCACTTAAGGTGTTTAACAAACTGTGGACCTCATTGCTATTGCTGTTTGCAGCCATCTTGACAATCCATCTGGACCTCTGAAAGAAAAAAGTCAGTTTACAACTCGATAAGGGTCCTGAAGTTGACCCTTACATGTGTTAATGGCAAAACAAGATTCTGCCCTATGATTACTGCAGTCCTGAGGTATCCATGCCTGAGGCATACCTAGAAAACTAATCTGTGAAAGCAGTTGGTAAAATAGAATATATTTAAATCAAAGGAATATTGAACAGGCCGTATCCTTTGGAGTTTTTCCTTTAAATACATATTTTTCATTCAGGACCAATAATGAAAACAATTCAGCAATGCGATTTGGTCAAATATATATTTGGATGAAAGATGGAAAATCCTTTCTTCTCTGTTAAAAGGAAAGACTCATTCTACACTAGTGGCGCTTTAAGTCTTGAAAATATTGGGCTGAATGAGACTGTATTGCATTTGAAGGATCCTGCCTTCTCTCTTTCAGGGCAGGTTTCATTCTCTGCTGAATCTAATAGATCGATTTCAAAGCAAAGCTATGAAAATGCTAATGCCGTGAAACCTACAGGAGACGAATCCTTAAAATCATTCCAATAATACCATCAGCTAAATCGAAGACAAAATGAAACGTATACTTAACTATGTGAAGTAGACATTGTGATTTGACTTAATGTCACAACTCGTGTTGCTCAGCTCAAAATGAAATCCTAATATAAATGTTTCATTTACTTGATTTAAGCATTGCACTCAGTCCAAGGTCCTCAGATGTATTTTTTTTAAAGATCTCAGAGAGCAGGTTGTGATTTTTCCTTGAATTAGGATGTTTAAAGCTAATTGTATTTAATTTAATCTCTAATAATTGGTTGAAGACCAAAAAAAAAATTGGTTTTGTAACAACAAACACTGATTTACATGATGGTGATCGAGAAACAACATATTAAATAAATTAAGTATATTATATGAGAATTAATTACTCCAATTAGTTACATCAATATTTTCTGTTAAAGACCCTGTATGAAGATAATATAAATGCATTAAATTATTGTGGCAAAGGAAATTACTGAATAGACCCTAAAAAATAGAAGTCAGAAGTCAACAGTAAAAGTCAATTTAGAAGTCAGCGGTTTTTTTATTGTAGGTATCATTTATTTAAAAAAGTTTTAATTAATGTTTTATTGACTGCCCCAATAATTATTATAACAAACTTCTCCCTCGCTCTACTCATTAGTAAATAGGATTTTTCTCAAACTAAGTCTGTGTCACTAGCTTTCTAGTAAATGTTTAGCTTTCTTCTCAAGTGTGCATTCAGCAAGAGCGAGAGAAGAAACTCAAGGAGAGATGATTTTTTGATGAGAGCAGAGAGAGGTTTGTCATCAAGTTTTCTAAGACAATTCAGATCTCAAATAGTCTTTTCAACGACGCTTCAAAACAATCAAACAATGGAGCCCATCTTTCTTGTGTGTTTCGCTCCGGCTCTGCAGTGCTCTGCACACCCTGCAGTAGGAAATGAAAACGCATGATACTCTATGTTGTAATCATCCAACAAACAATTCGCAAAAATACATTTGTGTATGGAATCGTGAAATTTCCTGAAGAGACTATAAACTGCAGTTTAATGAGAAACATTCTTGAAAACTTTATGACAATGACATGAAGAGGTGCATTTACTGAGGTGTATATATTCATTGTAATTTACTCTGTTCTTATTCTTATGTGGAACACCAGAGAGCCGATAAATGATTTCAGCTGTATTGATACTGAGTTCATGGACTAGTGATGTATAGAAATGTGTTTCTTGAAAACACAATAGATATTTCTCAAAGACACATTGACTGCAGTACTGCTGATCATTCCCAGTCTCTGTTTTCTTACTGATACTGAATGTATTGTTTAGCATTTTCAAGGAAGCAAACAGTATTACAATGGTGCAGTGGACTCAAAAACTAGGATTTAAAAAGCTTTGGTTCAGTGGGTAATACTCAAATTGTGGTGCTAATATAGGTAATGGCAGTTTGTAACTGGTCTGTTTACTCAGTTATTTTAGTAATTTTTTTTTTTTTTTTTTGTCACTAGGGTTGTGACACTTAGGAAAATTTCCCACCGGTTAATCGACTTGTGACAACACCGGTAAAACAGATATCATCGTGGGGCTGGGGCATTCCCTCTTTTCCTCTCTTTCCTTCACTTTTAAATAACTTGTAAAAATTTTACTTTCATTTTCGAATTAGCGGCACTTAGACGTTAGTTGCTTGAATGCAGCAACAAAATACAACGTCAAACTCACTTTAACACACACACACATATATATATATATATACACAAACAAATTAAATACACCATGCTACAGTGCAGGCTATGCCTAATGTAAAAAAAAAAAAAAAAAAACGTACATAAAGTTTAAATGGGTATGGGGTCTGTGCCTCTGTGTTCAAGTGATGTAACCAGTGTTGAGGCTTAACACCAATATCACCATCAGCACCGTCTATCGAGGCAAGCCTATTTCTCACTCTATCTGTAAAATAAAGCAGTCTTTTTTAGTTAGACCTACAAGAAAAGCACTTCATCTAGTAGCTTTAAGCCCATACTCAGTATGTCTGCTTGCACTACCATCTGATTAATGACTCTGTCCTCAAATTATAGTTGTTATTTAAGGGTGTTGTACTAAAACAAGCACCCAAGACCTATGTCTACACAGGTGATGGTAAGTTAGTGACCATCTTGTAAACCAAGATGACCCATTTTTACTATTTTTACCAAACATCACCAGTGAAGACGAGGTGATTTTAACCTTGTCCGTTGGGGAGTGCCGTGTAGGACGCAGAGGATTGTCTAAATGTAAATAAGTGAAGCGTCTCGGAACAAGTTTCCCTGAAGCTCAGCTGTAATGGATAACTGCACCCGGTCAGTAATTACTCACTGTCTCTCCTCCATGGTGTTTTCATTACTCCCCTTATGATCTGTCAGCATCGACATGAAAAGTCTTTGGATATCTCCCTTTGTTGTGCTCGACAGAGCCACCTTGTGAATTTCCACAAACTTTCCAACACTTCATTCTGCGCTCTCTCAGTGACTGGCCAAGTGGCTGATTGAGGTTCAGGAGGAACTTGTTTTTTCATTTTACTGAATGAGATGAAAGTTGGTGTAACATGTTCCTATATGTGCACATACTATCACATACATGCATACACAATTTCATACATCAAATGTATATTTATTACAACATTATTTTATGTATTAATTTGATTGCACATTAAAAAATGTTCCCATAGTCTTATGCATGTTTCTACACATTCTTAAAATCAGCTGGAGATCCATAGATGTTATTGAGCTGTTGTCATGAAAGTACAATGGTTAACTTTTTGCCACATTTTTCTCTTAAAATCAATTCATTAAAAGTTTAACAAAACTGACAGGTTTATGGCTCTATGAAATGTTTAGGGGTGCTCCGATCACGATCGGCCGATCGTTGATGCGCATCTCATCAGTAAAGCCGGTTCTCTAATCAGCGATTAATTCCATCAGGTGCGTGATTTCACATAGAGCAGCTGTTACTACACAGAGCCGTTGTTAACTGAGAAGATGCGCCAAAAAACGCTGAAAATGAAGTGGATTTGCGCATCTTCTCTATTAACAATGGCTCTGTGTAGTAACAGCTGCTCTATGTGAAATCACGCACCTGATGGAATTAATAGCTGATTAGAGAACCGGTTTTACTGACGAGATGCGCATAACGATCGGCCGATCGTGATCGGAGCACCCCTAGAAATGTTCTATTTCTCGCCTTCTGTTCTATTGTTACCAATTCTGATTAAGCATGAATAATTATTTGAATGCATAAAAACTACTTATTTTATCAAAGTTTATTTTTACAGTAACCCTATGTTTTTTTCCCCTCAGAAACTTTTAACAAATTTCTTTGACAAATTCCATGATATTCCGCATTACACAGTCATTTCTGTTTTTATTACTGGATTCCACTAATTGTTTCTATAATAGGGCCCTGCAAACCAGTAAGACTTTCGTTCAACTTCTGAACACAAGTTAAGATTTTTTTTTATTAAATCCGAGAGCTTTCTGACCGTCCATAGACAACAAAGCAACTGAAATGTTCCCAGTCCCAGAAATGTAGTTAGAACATTGCCATCATCAAGACTACCTCCGCATGTAAACGATGCATGCATCGTGGTTCTCTCCATAATAGCGGTAAAGAGAGAACTTTGGGGAGAGAAATTGTTTTCTTTGAACACAACAAGTGTTTGTGTAGCTTTGTCAAATTTCAGTTGAACCACTGATGGACTGTTTTACCAATGTCCTTACTACTTTTCTGGGTCTAGGGGCACTTCAGTTGCTTTTCTGTCTACAGGGGGCAGAGAGCTCTCGGATGTCATCACAAAAATATCTTAATTTGTGTTCCGAAGATGAACGAAGGTTTGGAACAACGTGAATGTGAGTAATTATTGACACAAATTATTTGTAATTTTTGGATGAACTATCCTTTTAAATACAGACCCAACTGTTGATATCATTATATGCTGTCAGTGATATGGTATTTATGAGATGCATTATTTAATACAGATGTGTCATATGAGCGTGACTGAATAAAAAGTCAACCAGGTAAACATTTGTTTTAGCTTTGAGGCATTTGTTAGCCCTGGTATATCTGTCTGCTCAATTCTTCATATTAAAAATCTAAAAATGACTATTCATTTTCTGTGTATAGGAGTTGAATTTTGTTGTGAATGTTCAGATTTAAGTACAAAGATGGACTTTATCCTGTGCTCTATTTGTCACTCCATCATTGCAACTGTAGAAACGTTGTGGATGTGCGAGAGGCGCTGATTACGAGCAACAATGAGGGAAAAGTAGGCCAGGAGAAAACAGAGCGCATGACACATGTAAACAGCAGTGAAATGTGTTTGAATACAAACCTCTGTGGAGTTAGGTTTACATTCGCCAAATACGATGATGTCTTATTTCCTACCCCTCTCCTCACCCCTCCGCCCTTCGCTTCCTCCGTTCCGAGAGAGTGCAGTTGAGTGCTTAGTTTGCGTGCAGGTGCTAAAATCACACAAAATCCCACTCACTGTTTTCTCAGAGGCTAATTAATGGTACTTTGAGAGCCGCATCTAATAATTCAAGGTTAGTAAAAGACCAAGGGTTATGATTTAATGAGACCGTGTTGGAGAAAACAATGTTTTGCCACCACTATGTGAGGAAGCCGATGATGAATTAATGAAGTTGTCATACTTTACAGGAACTATGGGAATTAATAGTTGCTATGTCACCATCAACTAATGTCTATTAATGTGTTGAGGAGCATTTCCATTGAATTACATTTTCACGGATTTGTTTAGTTTATAAGGACCTGAATTGATTTAATTCTGGGTCTTTTTTATAGATTAATTAATTTATTTATTTAAATGCCTGTTGGGTGTCCTTTTTCTCACAGGTGAAGCTTCCATGATTTAAAGTCTCATTACGAGATGTCACATAAAATGAGACAGTGTGCTCAATCATATGTTTGAGGCAAATTAATCCCCAAATTAAATAGTATCCTGTAACTTGCATTTTTAATTTGATTAGAAGTAACTGCCTTTTTCGACCCTGGTCCTAAACTAGGCTTTCTTTTTGTCCTGTTACATACACCCTCACCCATGATAAAACAAATTTATGACTAATATATATCCTTCAACCTTTCGCCCCTTGGGTACCCTCCATAAAATATAATTGGGAAAAAATGTGTGAATAGTGCCAGAAGGAGCCACTTAACAGTAGATTGTATGGAAATTAAGCCATGAAGGCATAAACACTGTTAATTAAAACTTGAGAAATTGAGAAGTGTAAATGTTAAATTTTGGCATGCAACAAGCCACAGCAGGCAGCACCCGAGGTGCTAGTGTGCTTTTAGGCCTGCTTCTACATTTGCAAACATACTAGAGCAAAGAAGTAAATATATATAAAATGTAAATAAATTATTTTAATTATAATACATTTATAAAATTTGATCAGTTTATAAAAAAAAATACACACAACTGTTAAAATGATGGTAATAATAACAAAATATTATTATAATTATTTTTTTTAACAATGATGCATTAAATCCATCCAGGGATGAACTGGGTGTATAAAAGTACTATTTTACAATATTTCAGCAATCCTATCACATTTATGGCAAATAATATGACAAAAACCATGGTGACCCTGCTGACAATACCAATAGAAACTATCTCAGAAATTCAAACGATTTTCACTAAAAATACCATTACAAACATTACAAACCATCAATTTTTTACCATTAAATATTGGTTTCCTGTAGAGTGTTTTGGGACATATTACATTAGGATTTGCTGGCTTTAACAAAATCCATGAATTGAAGGTGACCAGTGACCAATAGAGACCAACAGGTGCCATTACAGTTTCCATTAAAACCAATTTTCATTATAACTATTCAAACCAATTTATATGACAATGATAAATATGAACCTAGAAACCTAAAACAAAAGAATTCTTCAATTTGAGTATTCGTATGTCTGTGTGTGTCATGTTCATCAGACCAATCACATTATAGGCTGCTTTATTTACTCTGTTTTCTAATTCAGTAGTTCTCAAATGTAACCCATTGTAGAATCACTGCTGTCATTTATAAATGAATGGAAAATTCATGGCAGACAATGCAGAGTGATAGCAGTGGACACTTGGACTAGGGTAGTCCTGGGATTTTAATATTAGTGCTATAGGCTAAATGCTAGTAGAAGAGGCGGCAAAGGTAAACTGATGTAACTCTTAGTTTTTTTTCCCCCCTTTTTAGCTTCTCCCAACCACCTTTATCTTTATGTCTTTTGGTTGCCATCACAAGCACACTCTCCTTTGTGTCAGTTTGGTTTCTTATAAGAAAAAATAGATTGCATTAGTGCCCTCTTTTGTCGACCATCAACGTCACTTAAATTGACACTTTTTCATTGATGAGGAACCAGCCAGGCCGACGTCCAGATGGCCAGTCCACCCCTGAATCAATCTAAAATGACAGATTTTTTTGTCACATTAGTTAGAAAGAGCTTTACGTCTTTAATCTTTCAAGGAAATTACGTTTTTCCTATTCATTCAATTTTCTATTTATCAAGGAATCTTAAAATAATATATAACATCACAGTATTTCCTAAACACCAAATCAGCATACTAAAATTATTTCTGAATTACTTTGCTACACTGAAGGCTGGAGTAATGGCTGCTGAAAAGTCAGCTTCGCATTTACTGGGATAAATTATAGAAATATTCTGTAGATTTTTCATGTGTTTGGGTCAAATGGATGCAGTTTTGGTGAGCATAACAGACTTTTTTTTTATAGTTATCAAATCAAATGATAAAGTATTTTTTATATTAAATGTTTGTATTAAGGCTGTTTAGACTAAACATAAATCACAATTATATTGCTTGTTCTACACCGACTGTCTCTTATTCTGTAAGAAAATTAAATTCAGTAATGTTTGTTTTGCATTATTAGTCTGATGAATAGCAGCATTTTCATTGTAATTTAGGAAAAAACTGATTGTAAACACTGAGCACTGACTTTATATTCAAAGCCGCTGTACTGATCAAAGATAAATTCAATTCTCCCTGATGGCATTCAATGACTGTGCAAAAGTCAACAGCTTTGTGATTTAATATCCCAGTGAATGATAAGCTATTTATCACTCTCACAGCAGACAATTCTTTAATTAGGAAGATTTGCTTATACACTTAGCCCTTGATAAAGAAAATTCAGTCTTTTCTCTAGCTCTTTAGATATGAAATCTTTCTAGACATTCAGAATATCCAAGAGCATTGATTCCCAACCACATGTACTCAAGCTGGTCCTGGGGGTGCTTGGAAAGATTTTGATTTACTTGTAAGCCTTGTAAATTATTAAATTTGTAAAAATGATAGTGTAATAGCTCTTGGGTGATATTTTGATACTTGTTGAGCTTCAATGCTTTTTAAATTCCACCTTACAAAGACTACAAATGACTTCACTTTTGTTGTGTTCTGGTAATCTGGTTCTATATTATATTTATATATTTTTTTCATGAATCATCATTGATGGTGGCCAGTTTATGTTAATGATAATTTCACAAGTTTAAAAGGAGCGCTTTTCAGGTTTGGTGTCAGCAAAGGAGACTTTTAAATGTTTTTACACTTCACAACTTTTACCTGCCTTTGCTGTCTTGCCAGCTTGCATCCTCTGTTTAAATGTCTCCATCTCAGTGTAGGTGTGTCAAACACCGATGCAGGGAGTCGTTATGACTCAGAAATGAAGGAAGGAATGATATGAGGCACAGCCAGAGGTCTATGGATTGCAGCATTTGCTTAAAACTCAGATATGTGAAGAAAAGGATGCTATTAAGTGTCTGCAGAGAAGAGGGATCTTTAGTCAGTAAATCAGTATTACAGAAAAACGGTTTCTCTGGCCATTGTGCTGTTATTACGGTCACTTTTACCCTCAGAAAGTGAGAGGCTGATTATAAAGTGAGCACAGAGGTGAACATTACCGTGGTTGATGTTGCACATTAACTAGATTCATTGAGTGTGATTAATTCTCCTTATTGATTGGTCAGTTTAATCAGGTTTTTCATGTTAATCTAGCTGTATTTAAGCGTAAATCGTGTGAAATCTGCACCTTTGCTGCTACTCCAATGATTATTGAGACTGTGATCCACCAGAGTATTCTTGATCTATATATTGAGTGACATTCATTAAACTCTTTAAGATTCAGTTACAGTGTTGATCATTTAACTGCATTTGTGTTAGTCTAGTGCATATGTACTTCACTACCAGTCGTTTGATTATATATTTTTATCATTGTAGGTTCTTTAGATCAATGAGTGGCTTTCTGGGTTCTTTAAAGCAGTGGTTCTCCCATCTTTTGGCTTCAGGAGCCAGATTTAAAGTGAAAGTTTACCAAAAAGGAAAATGATTTTATTTACTCACCCTCATGTCATCTTAAACCTGTATGACTTTCTTTTTTTATGGTCTCAGATATCTCATTCCTTTTTATTTTTCTTGTTTGTATACTGTATATGATAGACATCAGTGGTAAGAAAAACAGCTTGTTTACTGACATTCCTCAAAATATCTTCTTTTTTTTCTCTGCAGAAGAAAGAAATGTATTCAGGTTTGAAACTACATAAGGGTGAGAACATAATGGCATTTATTTTTCATGTTTAGCATAACTATGCATGCACGTTAAAATGTTATTGTTGCACAATAACATTTTATCACTTATATCGTTTACCCTGCTACAGTTTATAAAAAAAAAAAGAGAACTATTTTAATTTCTTGAAGAACTTAAAGAGGATCTCATGAGGCATCAAGTGGTAAAATCCATATTGGTTTTGGAACAGTATATATATATGCAGGCAATTAAAATTCACTCTCATCTATTACAATTCATGGAATAATAGTATGTTCTCTCCATTAGCATTCTCATTCATCTCAGTGACCGCTTTTCAGGACTTGCTGCCTCTGTACATGGGCTCGCAGAACTTTTTTAGCCAATCTCCTGACTTATTTCTCAGGAGCTGTAGAAAAAGGACTTAAAGATATGCTTACAGTGATTGGCTGATGGCTCCATGCAAAGTCCAGTTCAGACTTTTTTAAATTTTTAAAACTTTTATTTTATTTATTATTCAGAAGGGTTGCAGTTGAGCAATAGTGACAGTAAAGATGATTATTACAGAAGATTTCTATTTCAAATAAAATGTTCTTTTGAACTTTCTATTCATCAAAGAATCCTGAAAAAATATTTTTTATTGCGGATTCCAAAAAAAAAATCTGAAGCGGCACAACTGTTTTCAGCATTGATAATACAAAATGTTTCTTGAGCACCAGGGGCTAACGGGATAACAAAACCAGATTATGTCGTCTTTGTACTGGATTACTTTAGTTCCACTCTTCGTTACTATACTGTAGTTCTGGTGCTAAAACCTAGTTTCTTTTTGCACATAAAGCAACCCACTCTGGTAATGGATGATAGAGCATGTGTCATGTGGTCTCTTTCAGCTGTCTTGTTAATTTGCTGAGTCGGAGTGTAAACCACGGCTGGGCAATACCCAGCACGTCTGACCGCCTCTGCGTTTTATCTCTTGGCTTTTGTCAAACAGGCGCCGGGACATGTCCTACTTGCAAATGGCAAGTTGATGCCTCCTTAGGCATGGGAAAAGGTTCCAATTATAGCACAGCATATTTTTCTTTGGCAAAAAAGGCTGAAAGAGCAGATGGGTATCAAACAACAGTGACAGGAGTTCAAGGGGGTTATCACAAACCTTGCCAATTACCGCGTTACCCACCAAACGAGAAACAATAGGCAGATCAAAGAGCCTCTTATGACTCATAGCAGTTGTTGTTTGCAAAACTCTGAACTGGAAACCAAGGCAGCTGTAATGTATGACATGATTTTTCTTTTTTCCAAACTAGATGCATCATAGTTAAACTGAAGGCATTTTTTTTACAAAGAGGTGTTAAATGCTTTTTCTTCTGAACCAGTAGCTTGCTATAAATTCGCAAAAATATGGTGATTTCCTATAGAGGTCATTAATGCATGTAGTGTTTGTGTCCTAAGGAGCAGTTTTGTACTCTTCAGAGACATTGTGCATTATTCTCCGCTGGTGCACTGCTATATATAGAAGCCTTTAGTTTTCTTTACTAGCACAGATGGCTTTTGTCCCACTCAGCCTTTATTCTTGAGAGTGGTCTTCCTGGAAAATAATTTATTTCAATAACTCTAGTCATGGAAAAAGGCAATATTTGTGAAAGAAATTTCCAAATTATGTTGTAAGCCCCTAAGTGGTTGTGATGCCAATGATGCTGATTCTCAAATGATTCTCATTTTTTTAGGCATCCAGTCTCTCTTTAATGGCTGATGACCCCAAGAATTATAATATGTCATCATTTACTCCTCATGCCATTTCAGACCTGTTTGGTGAATGCAAAAGATGTTAGAATAAGTGGATGATGAGTTGCACTATTGCATATTTTGAATGTCTGGTTTTGATTTGAGACAAACTGAAACCCAATCAAATGAGATATTCAAAAATTCTAAATTCCTTTGACAGCTTTCAATTTCTGTCATTATATTAGCTATTTTGCACATTTTACTGTAAGGTTCCATCTGCTAATATTAGTTAAAGGGTTAGTTCACCCAAAAACTAAAATTAACTTGTTTTACTCACATTCTATGCATTCTAGGTATATATGACTTTTTTCTTTCAGAAAAAGTTATATTAAAAAGTAAGTCGACTTGTCAAATAAAATGTGCACATTCATAAGAAAAAGTGCCTCCAGGGGGTGAATAAATGCCTCCCGTGTAGAAATATCCATATTCCAAACATAATAAACACTTTTCTATCACTTCTGTTATCTAGATATTTTTCTTACAAATACACATAATCCTCTACAGTTTAATAAAAATTCTGAATATTACTCCTGCATTCGTCTGAACTAAGAATGTCATTTTCTAATTTTCATGAACTAACCCTTTAATGCATTCAATATTCTGAACTAACAATGAACTATATTTTCACAGCATTTATTCAATTTTGCTTGATGTTTGATTTCTGTGTGTAAATTTTTTACATTTAAAGGGATAGTTCACCCAAAAATGAGAACTATGTCATTAATGACTCACCCTCATGTCGTTCCAGACCGGTAAGACCTCCTTTCATCTTCGGAACACAGTTTAAGATATTTTGGATTTAGTCCGAGAGCTTTCTGTCCCTCTTTTAACAATGTGTCTAAGGTATACTGTCCATGTCCAGAAAGGTAATAAAAACATCTTCAAAGTTGTCCATGTGACATCAGAGGGTCAGTTAGAATTTTTTGAACCATCGAAAATACATTTTGATCCAAAAATAGCAAAAACTACGACTTTATTCAGCATTGTCTTCTCTTCCGTGTCTGTTGTGAACGAGTTCAAAACACTGTGATTTTACTGTGACTTTAGTGATATCCGGTTCGCGAACGAATCACTCGATGTAACTGGACCAAAATGTTTTATTTTTTGGGTGAACTAACCCTTTAAGGTTTTATAAATAAACTAATTTATTCTGAATTAACATTAATTAATAAAAAGGAATTGTACTTTAACCCTGCTTATTCAGTGTTATTTTCTGGTGCTTTGTGACATGTTGGATACATTGGCTAACACCTAAATTGTAATCTTAGATTAAACAGGCTTTTTCAAATTAATTGCTTACACAGATGTGATTTTTATTTTTACTTGTTGTAAGACTGAACTATGGTTATACATTTTCCTTTTAAAAGTCAATGAAATTATTCTTGGTGGACATAATAATATTCCTAACTTTCCTACTGATAATAAAATTGTCATGATCCGGTCATTGAACTTCCATTTATTCTCCAGCAGAGGTCATCATACACAACACAGACTCTCACACTACACAGTACACCCTGGACTACATTTTCCATGCTCCATTGCACCAATCACATTCACCTGAAAACAATTAGACACAGCTGCCACCAATTACACACACACAGCACAATCTTTAGACACTCTTTATAAACATTGGACTTCCTCACACACTGCCGAGTATTGTTCTGCATATATCACTCTCCTAGTGATCGCTGCAATACCAAGCCTTTCCGTGTTTATTCTCATAGTCTTGTTTTAGTTTCTTGTTTTCATAGTCTTGTTTCAGTTTTTAGTTTTCATAGTATAGTCTTTTCCTTGCCTTACCCTCTTTCTTGTGTTTTGACCCGTTTGCTCTGGTTACTGGATTACCCCTCTTGTCTACCCCTCTGGATATTGTTAGCTCATCAAAGACCCACGCTTGCCTTAGGATTATTCTTGTGTCTTCCCCTCTTTTACCTGTTTGCCAGTGTTTGACCCATGCCTGTTTTGACCACATCTCTGTCTAATAAAAGTTTGCACATGGATCCACATGTCTCATGACTCATCAGCCCCTTTACAAAAATGCCTGTGGAAACAACATAAAGACAGTATTTTCAATACTTCATATTTTAAATGTTTGTAAAATGCCACCTTTTTACTAAGTAGTACTATGAACGAAGGCTACTTATTTTCAATTTTTGGGATAAAAGGATAGCCCTTAAACACAATAATTGAAAGGTATAAACTGCAAATTATATATTTTTTTATTTATAATTATTATCTATTAATTACAGTGGGGAACATTTGGTATAGATATTTTTATCTGAAGATCGATCCTCTCGATACAGCATCAGTATCACAAATATTTTTACTTACAGCAAGTATAAAAAATGCAGAAATTAACATATTATTTGCACCAGCCTTGGTAATACCTCTCTAAATTTTTAATGCATTAAGTCATAATTAATCACAAACACTTTACACTAAAACTGAAAATGCTTTTCAGTGGCGTATAAAGTTCATAGCTTAATGCACATCTAATGTACAGTGAATTTAATGCATGTCCTGTCGAGATAATGGACAGCAGTGCTGCTTATTGAAAAATCTTTTGTGCAGTCAGTTCCATTAAAAATAAATATACCTCACTTGCAAATGTCACCCCTTGTGCACTTGCTGCTTAGATATTCCTGTGAGTGTAATCCGTGAAGTAATTTACAATTTCAATAGACACAAATACAGCAGTGCTTTAAAAAAAAAAAAAAAAAACTGGTGCACTAAAATTAGACATTTTGGAATGATTAAATCCACAATCATCTGGATTTCCACATTGTGAAAAGGCAGAGCTGATTCCTTAACAATCAAAAATGGAGAAAACACACCTCCGTTCCAAAGTCAATGTTGAAAGCATCTCAAGGCATTGTGGAGGAACTGTCTAGAAGCATAAAAAGAGAGTGTGACAGCGAAAAGACACTTATGGATGCAGACAGGCAGTGAAAAGGGACCAAAACAATAGTGTTGCACTTCAATGAAGAGCTACCGAGCGTGTGCCACGGCTTCTGACGGCAGCGAGGAACCTGGATTGAGATGAAAATGAGGAAACAACATGAAGGGGAAAGAAAAGATGCGTGCGAGCATGCAGAGAAAGAGAGAGAGCGCGATTGTTTGGAAGGGGAGGGGGTTACTTGAGGGAAGCAGGGCTGGCTAAATAGGAATCATCCCTCTTAGCCAATGAGTTTAAAGAGAGAAGCAGATGTCACAGGAGTGAGAGGGACCACCTCCGCAAGCTCAAGCACCCTCAGTGAAAAGAGCGCAATGAGCTGTGCGCTGTCACTTCGGCAGTTGCTATCTCCTCTCTCTCTCGTTCTCTCACTCGCGCTCGCTTTCGCAGGCTGTCAGCTGGAAGCATCAGCATAGGTAAGACGTGCATGTTATGTCTCTGCCTGTAGATTAGCATAGGATGCCTGAATGGTCATTAAAGTGTGTTTGATTTGCCATTTTGTGGCAGTTAGACGTGAGTTTCTCCTGATAGAGGTGCACTCACAGAAACTGAGGAGGCTCTTATGTAAGTGCCGTGGCTCAGAGCTGATTTTATGCAAAGTTTGATATGAGACGAGAGGAGAGAGTCATAGCAGCAGCTCTGAGATCTGCTGTTCCAGAGTGCATGAATTATAAATAAAGGAGGGCTCCAAATGAATGGAATCACTTTGTGTGGTCTCCTAAACAAGCCGGTTCAAGTGGACGGTTCATGGGCAGGCAAATCAGCGTTTATATGCAGCAAACCTCAGGTTAAAACGACAACTGTGGATAATTGTATTTTTTGGGGGTGGCTTTCACTGCATTCAGCATGTTTTATCTTTCTCTTGACTGGTCCCAACCCCAAATCTTTTTTTTCGAGGTGGGTGTGCTTAGACTAATCAGTTCCATTATGTGAGAAGCAGACAACAATGTGGAAAGGTGTTTGTCTAATGCAGGTTTTTTCAAAGCTGACTATGGCTGTCAATAGTTGTTACTATCAATGCATGAGGCATTCATTCTGAATATGTGGAATATCTACAACATTTCTCCAATCAGCAAATATATTGTGGGCTGTTGTTGTTTCGCAGCGATATTTTTGTCCCAGGAGTTGGATGTTTGAACATGTCTTTGAACTTCCATGACTCACTGACGCTTACCTGCCCTACTTTGAGAAAAGGATGATAAAGTATTATTCATACTTCATGTAGGAATTCAGATGAAAGCCTTACAATCTATTACCTGCATTGCTTTCGCCCCATTTTCTCAAGAGTACAATACATCAGACGGGAAAATGCTTTGTGTTATTTAGTCAAGGCGACACATGGAGACAGCTGTGTGAGGCCCACATGTCCGTTTTGTGTTGCCTTTAAATGAGAGTTTTGAGTCAGTTTGATTCCTTTTCAAAAATATAGAAGATGCTGCAAACTTATGGATTTTTTTTTTTTTTTAGTTTTTGGTGGAATACATGTGAGTTTGATGCAAATTTGGTGCAACATTAACAACAAATGCATGCTAAAATCAACACTTTAGTTGTCTTTTTCACACTGTTTTCTTTTCTGATGAATAAATTAATTAATCTCACCACTGAAAATAGCTCCATTTGGTCCACATACTCTATAAGTAATGTACGTGTGTCTTATATTTCATTTATATACTCTTAATGCCGTGTGGAGGAAGAGCGCTGTTCTGCAGCAGCATTTCACCTTAATCAGCGTCAACCATCAGACGTTTGATCATCGTCCCTATCTGAACGACTTTCAGCCAACCAGGACATAGACATGCCTCCCCTCTTGAGAGTCATCTCTTACTGTGATTAACCAAGCGCAGCTGAGCTCTCCTGTCTCTTAGAGTTAATGGATGTAAGTTCTCTCGTGCCGTTTGTTTTCAGTTGTGAATTTAAGCTGAAAATGAGAAACTGTGCTCGTGCTCATTTCTGCTTGCTCTGTTTTTGCAGTCGTTTCTGGAGGTGTCTCAGGTGTGACAATCAGGCAGAGTAATGGCAGGTGTGGACTGATGCATATTCGCAGGCTTGAATCATTCATATAAATAAGATGGAGAGCTCAGGGCCCGACTGTGCCAAGGCTCAGAGACTGGCAGTGAATCACTCTAACACCCCGTCAACTCCGAGAGCAAGCGTCAGTATAAAACTAGAGCGATTCCCTTATAGTCAACAAAGTTGTCTACAATGCAAGAGTGTGATTTGCAGTGTAGGCTGCTTCAGTGATTATACTGAGACACGGTCTAGTTTAGTTGCACTGTGTCATGTAACTCGCTTACAGGGAAAAGAGTTTATAGAATTCAGTCTCTATCTATCTGTCTGTCTGTCTGTCTGTCTGTCTGTCTGTCTGTCTATCTATCTATCTATCTATCTATATATATATATATATATATATATATATATATATATATATATATAAATAACATATATATAATCATTAATGAGATTTCATTAATCCTAATTATCTCCTTTTCAGTTTCAGATTTCGACACCACCTCACTTAAATTTGGTGTTAATTGCTATTGTAAGCCAGAGAATTTAACCAAGGGTTAGAAACATTTCTTAATTCTGAGCAGAAACATATTTTTTTTACATTAGTTTTTCATACTTGATTTCCAAATGGTAACTGTTTAGAGTGAAATTAAAGAATGTTGATAATGTTCCTTAAAGAAAAAAAAGAAGAGAGAATAGTTTATGTTGGTAAAGCCTTGTCCTTAATTAAGGATGTAGTTACACTGATCTACAGTGACAGTAAAGATGTTTATAATGTCACTAAAGATTTATGTTTTAAATAAATGTTTATCTTTTAAACTTTATATTCATTAAAGAATCCTGCAAAAATAGTAAACAGCACAGCTGTTCTCGGCATAGGTGATAGTGAGAAATGTTTGTAGCAAATCAGCATATTAGAGTGATTTCTGAAAGATCATGTGACACTGAAGACTGGGGTAATGACTGCTGAAAATTCGGCTTTGTGTTACATATTAAAATATATTCAATTGAAAACTGTTATTTTAAAGGTGACATATCATGAAAACCTGACTTTTCCAGGTTTTAAGTGCTATAATCAGGTCCCTGGTGTCACGTCTACCAACCAAGGAAACGTGAAGAAGATTAACCCTATGTTTTGGTAAACCTTTTTCTGCATGAGTATGAGAAAAGGAGCGCATCAGATTTCGCTCCCTTGGTGACGTGGCAAAGGGATCTCATTCTAATATTACCACCCTTTAATCTGTAAGTTTATACCCAAGGTGCCGTCCTTTCGATTTTGCAAGCGACAGAGGTGTACCAGCTCTAATGCCATGGTGAATGTCTAAGCAAAACATACAAACTGTTCTGTCTTTGCTGCACAGACGAGCACAGAACACTGTTTAGAGTCCCAGCCTCAGAGGAGACAAGAGAGCAGTGGATTTATTGATTTATTTACTGTAGGCCTATATTGCTGCTGCCACACAGATCTAAAATAAACATGCAATTTATTTGCCAGCAGTTTACCTTCACATACATAACCGACTGTTTTCGTAGCTCATGTGTGTTTTTAACGCAAACTTCTGTGTGAAAGAGAACTTAGTTTAGTACTCGCATGCTGTGACAGCCATGTGCTTCGGATGTGAGCTCTCAGAAAACCGTATATCAGATGTTTAAAACTTACATGGTTTAAAACACATGATTTCAGTGTGATAAACATGATAATCAGAACCAAAACAGATGTTTTTAGCAGGTCCGAGCTGTAAGGGCACAGCTCTATTCTGGAAAAGGGGTTGGAGATCAGCAGCTCATTTGCATTTAAAGACACAGGCTCGTAAAACAGCTGTTTCTGCTTCCACTCAAAATAGCCATTCTCAAAATGATATAATAAATGATCTGTGGGGTATTTTGAGCTGAATCTTCACAGACACATTCTGGGACACCAGAGACTTATATTACATATTGTAAAAAGTGGCATAAAATGTATCCTTTAAGTTGTATTAATATCTCATTGTTGTGTACAACAATATTATTTTCAATATTGTCGATTGTACTGTATTTTAGATCAAATAATTCCATCTTGGTGATCATATAAAACAACTCCACATTTTTAAATGGTAATGTAATTGCATGAATAACGATGATTGATATTGATATACTGTATAACACATTAAAAGTTACGTTATTCAAAATATGTATTTAAACATTTTTTTTTTACATTTAATTAAACACTTTCAGAGACAAATAATAAATTTTTAGCTGATTTGTTTTCTGTTTTCTTTTTTTAATGAGTTTTTTCTCCTTAAACCATTTCTTATCCTTGATACAATTGCACACATCTCATCAGAATTTCCTAAAATCAAATGTTTTGATTTATGCTGTCCATATTAATTGCTTAGCTATACATATTTATATTTATATTTATGTATAAATATATACATATTTATTGATTTTCAACAATCGGCTTAATATATATATTTTTTCGTAAGGAATCTTATGAGAAGTATCAATAAACTTGTTTCTTCTGTCTTTGACTGCTAATCGGATGTCACCTTCCTCTTAAATGTGAAACTTTAAGTTTCGGTACAAATATATATTTCTTTTTTTCATGCTTGCTGACCCACATCAAGTTGATTTCCACCTTTTGCTGCGGCACATACAGAGCGATTGAAGTTACAACAAAGCATGAAACAATGAAACAAGACAGTGTACAGTCAAGCGTTCAGTTTCATTGAAATACACCTCACGTGAAAACCAGCTGCTGATATTTTTCTACCATTACTTGTCCATGACACCCAAAGACTCATTCGTCTGTTGATGAAAGCGATTGATTAATACTCGAATTAAATGCTGAACACATCTCGGAACGCATTTCGCCGAGATGTATTGGAGCATTTAAGGTCTTGGCAGACAGGTTCCTCTGTGTATCGGTAATGGGCGAGGAATGCCAGGAAAGCCTGAGCCCTCACCTCCCCATCCCCCCGCTCTCACAGATAAAAACGATGTGTCCCTGGTGGCCTGGAACATGATTTCAGCCCATATGAGGTTTCAACAGCTTTCTCCATCTGGCTCCTGTGCAAACAGTGTTGCACCCCTACTCCAGTGTTTATCGATTGAACCGTTCACTCTATCAGTCATCTGATCGTGCTCTCCTTCCTCAGTTGCTTCTCTTAAACATCACAATTCTACTTCTGAAAATCACAGCAGTCAGTTGAGGACAAGACAAGAGAGAAACATAGAAAGAACATCAGCAAGTATTTGTAAATGTAGTCCTTTAGCAGAACTACAGTACTTTACTCTCTGTCGAGTCCATCAATTCTTTCTGAAGTTCCTCCTGAAACTGTTCTTGGAAAAACATGCAGTATAATGAAAATTATGGTGACTTCCATGGCTCACTTAGCTTGAATATTTCTGCTCTTTGCATGTCTGCCTATCTTCAGATGACTTTTGCAATCTGTTTATGTTGAAGTATAAGTACACATAAGTGCGGCCTCATCAGATACCAGGAAATGACACGTTTTTTCTTCCTCCTGTTGTTTTTTGATGCACTGTATGTCTTCAGGGAGCTTGTTTGTGGTGTCTGAACCTCACAGACTGTTTTAAAGAGAACTGTTTTAGAAACTGAAACAGCAACCGAAATGAATATGGTGATTAATTGTGTTTCTGAAGGATGATGTTGACCAGTAGAGGACATTTGAATGGCTCTTTGAACTGAAAGGCTTGCTTTTTTCCATCCAAACTAAAAAGGCAGCTCATAAGGTCTTTTTTTTAATCTTGTGTGTGTATGCATGTGTGTGTCTGTGAATCAGAGCTTTGCTTGTTACCCTACGATGATGAAAGGAAGACGAAGCCTTCGTACATACATATTCAGGTCTCTCTGTAATGGATCCGTGCATGGATGCTTTAGCCGACACAAAAGCAAGGAATAGGCATGTGGAAGGCTATTTGTCAACGACGGCTGAACTGACCAGCTTGATTCCTGTGCATTTTAATGGCCTCCTCTCCATGTGCTGCTGTCTCCTGTAGTGTGTACAAGGTACAGATTGCTTTATCATTTTAAATGAAACCTACTGATGTGAAGATATATTGCCCACAGCTGTCTCATAAATCTGTGAGATGGGATAATTTCTCTGAAGCCTGAAGAGTTTTATAAAGAAAATCTGAATGGTTTTTGCTTTTGGAGAAACCGATGGCATAATGCCTAGTTTGGTTTTTCTTTTTTTTTTTATTAAAGCACGTCAAAATTTACATAAAACTTTGAAAAGTAATCTTGTGCAAATCTCAAAATAAATGTTCTTTTTTAATACTGTGCATAATAATATGATTCCTACATTTGTTTACAGCATGCATAAAAATATGTATTTTACTTTATTCATTCATTTATCAATCAATCAATCAGTCAATCAGAATCAGACAATATTGGGTATTTTACATCTTTAGCAAATCTCAAAATAAATTTTCATTATTTCCATTTTCATAATGTAGGCTATATTATAATTTTGTGTCTAAAACACAATCTTATAGCATTTAATATGACAGATTTTGATACGATAGGATTTTTTAAAATGATAGTTAATGTTTTTTTTTTGTTGTTGTTGTTTTTATTTAGTTATATTAGAGACAATTTTAGAAATGTAATTATTACTTTTCATGTTTCTGATTTTTATATTTTGATCATGTTTACTGTTGTCTAAAAGTCAGTGGATGCATCTCTTTAACTTAAGAGTAATAAATGAATAACATTGTTAGATGTAATTTTCAGCAAATATAAAAAAGGCTGTGCAATTTAAAATACATTATAATGTTATGCCTAATTTCACTTGTAGCTTTTGAAACAATATCATTAATTTGTTTGATGTACTTTACATGAACTAGCATGCAATTTAATATGTTCCATTAATCAGTTATACAGTCTGTCCAGAGCAGTGGAATGTCCCAGTGCTGTTGGACTGTATATCAGCACTTCTGGGATGCTGCTCAACCAATCAAATTCAAGGACCAGAACTAATTGTTATATTGATTACTTTTATTGAATACTGGTTCTGCCCATGCATCAACAATTCCCTACATTATTTGTTTATCAAACCCAATTTCCTACTCGAATTACACAGGACAGCACAATCTCCCGTTCTTTACAGTAATAGCATGAGGTTGCATTTGAATGCAGCTTCACTCTGTCCTTTTGGAGGTGTCACTTCTGCCCGATATATAGATCATGTTTGTCCAGCGTGCTGTCGGCTGGCCGGTGGCACGCTGTCACCAGCTCTGGATAATTAATAGCAGAGGGAGCTGAAGGCGTGGGGTGTTTCACTCAGGCTGTACTGTAGGTGTGTGTCAATCTAGGCTGATGGGTGCTGCCTGCAGCAACATTAAGAGTGAAGGCATGGAGACCAGAAATACCCATTTCCCATCATGCCCTCTGACCAACAGATCAGAGGAGTCCCGGACACACAAAATGAAGGTCAGCCTCTTTTAAATGATAGATTTGTGACACACAAACTCCAGCCTCTGTCTGTGTGTAGGTGTACGGCCTTTGTGTTTATGCATGTGCATAAGTGACGTGACATTCAGCCAAGTATGGTGACCCATACTCAGAATTTGTGCTCTGCTTTAACCCATCCGAAGTGCACACACACAGAGCAGTGTACACACACACACACACTGTGAGCACACACCCGGAGCAGTGGGCAGCCATTTATGCTTCGGCACCCGGGGAGCAGTTGGGGTTCGATGCCTTGCTCAAGGGCACCTAAGTCGTGGTATTGAAGGTGGAGAGAGAACTGTACATGCACTCCCCCACCCACAATTCCATCCGGCCCGAGACTAGAACTCACAACCTTTCAATTGGGAGTCCGACTCTCTAACCATTAGGCCACGACTTCCCCACCATAACGGTTCAGTGCTAAAACTACAAAGCCAGTGTTTTTTTTAAAGCATCATAAGGCTTGTCTACCTTTTGGAATGGCATCCACAGTGTCTTGATTTTGCAACAGAACTACATTTGTGCAGGTCTGTGTCTGTGCTAGGTGTCTTGGTAGTAATTACCCTGGAAAGCAGAGACTGCATGACTGGATCTGCAGTCTGCTCCACACATTTCAATTACATCAGTCCCCCACCACCACCACTAGACATTGGCATGCTAATTCTGTGGCGGGTTGCGATGTGATCTCATGGGGCCTTGTGCAGTGGCTGTCTTATTGGTTCATGGATCTCCTGGCCAGAGCAACAGGCCTTACAATCCATCCCCTGACACTAAATTCAGCAGGCAAGACACTTGGGAGAAGACACCTTTATGCACTCGTCCCTGAGTAAAGCCCTGCGTGTCCATAACCCCTATTAGTTCAGGATCATAGACACTCGACGGAGCTCCCTGATGCTTAGAGAATAATCATTTTGAGTGACTGCATTCTACCACATTCTCATTTATTGTCTAATTGCTTTTCATCCCTGAGCACTTGATCTCATTGGGTGCCGCGAGTGATGTTAGTGTCGAAATGCTCTGGAAGCAGGATGAAAACATCTTTATGCTTGTCAGTATTGCAAAGCATGTGTCTTTTCAGAATTTAACATCCGGCAAATGTTGTTACATGAGATTTCTGGAGGCGAAATTGTCTTTAGCACCAATGGTACAACTGATTCACAGTTTTTTTTTGTTAGTTTTTTTCAGTCTGAGAAACAATATATTATTTTTTACGATATTCAGACTACAAATCAGTCATTAAATAAATGTATTGCTTTGGCATATTATTATAGTAAGGTAATGCAGTTGAGAAGATAGATTAACCAGAATTGGTTAGAATTGATAGAACTTTTGATAAATGTAATACATTCTTGCCGAATAAAAGTATCAGTTTTCCAAAAAGAAATCTTACTGACCCCAAACTTTTAAAAGTTAGTTTGTTTGTTCATTTATTCTATTTTTAGACAAACTACTATATAATTTTAATATGAGCCATATTTCAGGTTTGGTATCTTTAAAGCAGGCTTTGGTGATGTGTGTTTGTAGATACAGATAGGAAACTGTGTTATGGTACCAGAGAAGAAAAATCTTTGTATCTAGGCGATAGCTAAAGCAGTTAGTCTTTTTAATGTCTGCCTGTCTGCTATATATCTTAGCATCTGTTAATTACCCTTATTATTAACTGCCAGTTTTGGCACTCCATAATTATGTGTAAACAGTAGAACACCCACATACAGATGCATGTATTACCATTTTCAGCAGCCAGTTTCCATTTTTTCCATCATGTAAACGTTATGTGCGATTTTGGTTTGAATACAATAGAGATATTGGGTAATTTAGTATAATTTTGCCTTTTCCACAACGACAAATGGAATAGGTGTAAACTATGTGTGTTAGGCGCATACATACCTGAAGCTTTGTGTGTACAATGAAGAAAATTAAATCTTATAAAATTAAAAGTAATTATATATATATATATATATATATATATATATATATATATATATATATATATATTTTTTTTTTTATTTCCTGCTGCATCTAATAATAATGGAAATGTAGTTTGTTTGCAGAAGCCTACCAGCTAAATAATTAGTGTTTTCTGGCAAGATTTATTGCTATACTCAACACTACAAAAAATAAGCGCAAAATAAATTAGCAAGTCAGTATTCACAGCTTTCAACCTTTTATGATCAATAACATTTGTTTCTGGCATGATTCTTTATTGACAAACCCACGAGTTTTTCCTCTGGTAATATCATGTAAATACAAACATTCCTACAGTATATTACTTGCTTTCATTGGCTTTTCATGTTTGTTTTTCTTCATGTTGAATTTTTTTTTTCTTCTGTTGTTTCTTAATGTTAATCTAATGACATCTCCTAAATCTAAAATTAACAGAAACCTTTTTGCAATTTTAGGACATTGTTTAGTATGGTTATTAAACCGGTTGTGTAAAGTGCTGGTGTAGCAGAATTCAGGTTTTAATGTCCTTGTGAGGACATTTAGTCTCCACAAAGTAGTCAAAACCTGACGCACACACACAAAATTAGTGCACTGTTCTTTGTCTCCATCCTCGTTCCTCCATTAGCCCTATTCCTCTGAAGTTCCTAATCCCTGTCAGGTTTGGAGGAGTTTGCGTTTTCCTTTGCATCTTCACCCCTCCTCCCTCAGTGCAGAAATGACAGACAACCCTTCAGTTTAAGAACTTAAAGAGATAAGACTTATGGGAATAAGAGTACGCTTTTGTGCCCAATGTGATTTTTTTTTCTTGCGGCGGACTGAATCCTTTGGGTACTGTGCTGACCAAAAACCTCAGACACATCCTGCATGACAGCTATTTTATTCTGACCGAACCTCACCACTCCACTGTTCATATCTTCACCTACATAGAAAAATACAGGCTCTGTTCAGATTTGATTTGAAGCACAATACATTTAAGATAGTTGTTTCAGTTTAGGGGACAGCTCCGAAGCACTTGTCAAATCCAGATAGCAGACTGTCCACTGAGGGGACTCGAGTTATATCAGCAAAATGAGAAAATGACTTGCAATTGTTGGAGTCTGGCAGATGCAAAGCTACTTCTCCTGATATACGTGGCCCAACCGCTGTGAGCAGCATTTGTTTATGGTGATTGCATTAGGCCGACTGCCTTCTAAAACCTGGATGTTTTCAGTCCGATCCCCTCTTGTACGCTCTCTGAAGTTGGCACTGGTGCTCGTATGCTCACTGTGGGCCTATTTAAGATACTGTTTTTCCCACTTTGCCCTGGAAATTCTCCCCTGGTAGATTATTACTCCAGGCTGCTTGTGCCTGGTGATGGCTCTTAACATCCTCCTTAACATTAGCTGCGCCTTGCATCTAATTAACACACAGCCTGCCTACAAACAATGAAATAATGACTATAGCTGCTTGCGCTCTCTCATTACCGAGCCAAAATGTCTTGTGCCAAGAAATCCGGGAATTTGTGTCATTTCCAAGGTCTTGGGTGTGTATGGAAAAAAAGTGTGGTGCTGTGACCATTAGCAACTACTCACTGAACTATGCATCCCTAATTTATACTTACTGGGATGCAGAAAGCAAGAGGCTATCATAAAGCCACCTGGGAATACTGGCAGTGTTTCTCTGTATAAATAGCAACAGACTGGGATAAAAAAAAATATATATATCGGTAGCTACAGAACAGAGCAAAGTCGGTTTCCGCAAGTGTAAAACCATTGGCATTAGTTCTAGAGATCAAAGGAAGCTTCTTCACAATATTGTGAAAGCAGGATCCATTGCTAGAAAATGTTTCTACGGCTAAGAGAATTGGCCCACGGCATCTGCCTGATTCGTTGTTTACGAGGGAGCCTTAGAAGCTAGTGGACAACGCGCAAACGTGTTGACAAGTCACCTCACTTTCTGAGAAAATTGCATCTTTGGTGGTTTTGGTGAACAATGCACAGGTCAATAGTTTGCTATGTTATATTGATTGTTTTCTTTTTGGCGTGGCGGGATGCGTTTCGACTGCAAGCACGGGGAGATGCATTACAAACTATTTCTGTATGAAATGGCTCCGGCGGTCCCCAGCTGTTCACAGGTTCCTCTCTATGTGCTCTGATTAGGTGGGAATAGAGAGAATTTAGTTTTCTGAGTGAATAATGGCGATCTGGTCCTGGCCTCACTGCTGAGCCAGCAATTTAAGGTGTAATTTTGTAGGTTTTTCTTTTTTTTATATATAATACCGGAGGGAATATTACCAGCTGCCTGCAAAACCAAGCTCTATTCATTTTCTCATTGTTACGTCTACAGTATTATATGATATTGGAAAATTACCAGATTGGATTACATTATGTAATTGAGATGTTTACTATCAGAAGACATGAGTGCATAGGGATTTTTTCCTGTTATTATAACATCATGAAATCCAGACATTCTTTGACACGTACGGTTTAAAATTAGCTGGTGTTTCATTTTATCAGTGATTTGCAAGTGCAACAGTAAAGGGGCAAATCCAGCTCTATTATTCCCTCATAATGAAATGTGACTTTTCAATGTTCCTATTAAATATGCCACCATATGAGCAAAAATACAATAAAACCAATAATATTGTGAAATAGAAAATAAACAGAGAACATACAGCATTAAATGACCTTGTGTTCTATATTATCATGAGCAGGATGCAATTGATTATGTAAAGGTGAAATTTACGATCAGAAGACATCATTAAATACTGGCTTTTCCAGTCATATTAATATCAATAAATCAACACTAATATAGTCCAAATTTGCTCATGTTTCAGTTCTAATTACACTAGAGGAGTACAGGAAATGACTGGTGTCATCATTCTCCGATGCAAAGCATCACAAGCTTTTCGACTCATAAGCTATTCAAATTACCAGCGTTATGTATTTTATTATTTTATCAAAAGACTTACAGCTAGAAGATATCAATACATTGTGGTTTTCTTGTAGTTAAATAAACTCCAGGCTGCCTCAAAAATTAGTGACTGATATACTACATGGTTTTCCAAGATGTGCTCGTGTTTCATTGAATCGATGATTGAGAGAGAAGAGCACAGCAGGCCGGCGTCACAGACCATCATGAGGTTCGTGTCAAGCTGCGTTGTGCCGTTAAAAGTTCAGCTTCAGCTTCAGTTGTTTTCACTTGGGCTTTAATTGAATGAGTTTCTTCTGAAATCTCCCGTGATGCTGCAGATCCCAAAATAAGCATCTTAGATGAAATAAAACAGCCTATAAATAAATAAGTAGATGAAAATACCTGCTTGAATTTGAAGACTACAAGGGACAGAAACGCATCTTGACCTGCACTTTCTCATTTATTTAATGATAGCTTTGAGATTAAGAGAAAACCAAGTCTGAAAGCTAAAAGGCACACTTGTGAAAACAGTTATGCTTATACTCTACTTGCTTATACTTCTTGCATACACCAATGGGCCTTAACTTGGTCTCAGTTGTTGCTTGACATATGACACAGCATAAGCAAAAACAACTGGATCTGTGTTATAATCTTCTAGCTTATCTTAACATGGTGACTTTAACTGGTCATTTGACTGATAAATATGATGTCTGAGGTAGATAGGAATGATCTAGGCTCTCTGGAGGCTATTTGGTATCTCCTAATGCACACTGAGCTAGCATGTCTGGTTGCGGTTGTCTGGTCAGTGCATTTAAATATATATTTTTTCTTCAATTGAAAAGTTGAATAAACCCCAGTGACTAGCCGCTTTTTCCAGCTGCCTTGGTTCTGGATGTATTTTTTCCCATTTATTTTCTTCACTGGAGTATCCAAAGAAACTTCAATGAAGAGGCCGTGAACCAAAACAACCAGCTTTGAGATCTATCACAACATTACAGACTTTAAAGAAAAAAGTTTAAAGGAAGAGAGCTGTGTTTAAATTCATGTAATGATTTAGGCAGAGGACTCTGTATCCCAAGAAGCATAAAAAGTCAAGTTAAGTTATTTAGGTATTAGTATTTAATTATAGCCTTAACTACTATGTAGTACAATGTACTTATTGTGTTCATATTGTATTGCAAAACACTTCTGCATCTATTAAGGTTGGAATGGTATGGGTAGTTTAAATGGTGGGTTAAGGTGAATGGGATGGGTCAACAGTGTAATTACAAAGACAAATACAGAAATTAATTACATATGTAATGTTTTTAAAAATATAAGTACAATGTAAAAACATGTATGTACACAATAAGTGCATTTGTAATATCAAATGAATAATTTAAATGTAAGTAAAATACATAGTAGTTAAGCCCACCTAATATAAAGTGGGACCATATTTAGATTTTAGACATATGTGTATTTTAGTACAATCACTGCTGAGCTCTCTTGGTAGGAATTCTGTTTCTACAGTAACACAACTGATTGGTGTATATTTCTTCAAGGTTATGGATAATGTAATTTATTGAGAATGTGGCTACTACAATTTTTTTTTTTTTTTGGATTTCTTTTTAAAGAAATGGCTCATACAGAAGCATATATCATTGCTTAACAATCGTGGAGCTCACGGTAGGTCTCTGTTGAAAGATTTATACAGAATCGTTAAAACTCAATTTCACTGGAGAAGATGAATGGGATGTTTCCAAAAGCAGACTGTTGTGCTCTATTAGGCGATTCTCATTAGAAGCGCCTTAAAATGATTTGTGAAATAAAATACTATGCATGTGTCATTTTGATTTATCGATACAAATTTCATTGTGAAATGACTGACTGGCACCAAATAAGCAAATTCTGTACAATGCGAAGCTAATTCTGTCTAACCGTTCTTGTAATGCCAGTGTGCTGTGTCTTCCCTTCCAGTCCTGACAGCAAGTTCACTGATGTTTTATAGTGGTATCATCTCAACTGTCAGCTGCAGTGTTCCGGGTAATAGTGTGTTTATGCTATATATTATTTCAGATCTCAGTATGGCTTTCTGAAACGGAAACTCACATTCTCTATCTATCCTACTTCCTCTATCTTGACATGCAGCACAAAGACTGAAGCTTTTGTGTAATCCTGGCAGTTGTCTTGAGGTTTCGTTCATCAAAGCCAGTGATGGTCATCCTTTAGTGGTATTTCTTTCTAAAACATCAATACACTGTGAACAACCAGTCGTAGTATGAAACCAGTAGATTCACCTTCAAAATAAAAGAGATGAAATCTATATAGCAGAATAGGATGAAAAGGTGTCCACATTGTACCTGGCAGTGATGCACCAGATATGAATTGTGTAATTGAATGGATTTTGTGAAACTATCTCCCTCAAAACCGCTTTAATGTGAAGCTGTTTGCTGCTAGTGTGTTTTTGTTAAATAGATCAACTCTGACAGATCAGCAATGAGGATGGGGTGGGTATTTATCTCAAAGGCAAAAAGAAATGTTGATTCATAAATTTGAACTGCACAAGAAAAAAAAAAAACAGCGCAGAGTAAGCAATCATCCAGTGAACATCTTGCTTTCTATTTGCCATTGGGCTTTCGAGATATTGGCACTTGGAGTTTTAGAGACCTAACAGCAATGCTTCAGAAACAAATTACTGTGTTATTTTTCATCTCACCTCCAGACCTCAATCTAAGAAAAGGCACAATCAGGTGTTGACTGATTGAACCTGTCACCTAACCCTCCTCCGATTGAATTTACCCCACAGTTACTTCTGCGCGCTGCTACGGTGTCGTTTGCGGCAGGCGACTCAAAGAATCGGAGGAAGCTTGATAACATCTCCTCCTGTCTCGTCTAGGTGACGGATGACACCATGTTGTGTCTGGTGTCTGTCATAAACGAAGTCGTCTGCGTGTGACATGTTTGCGATTTGGACAGGTGTCACGTTTACTTTCAAGATGCTATTTTTAAAACGGGATTCTGTTCCGGTCAAAAATGAGTCATTCGATATTTTGCATTTAGTCGAGATGAGTATTGATCAGATTTTGCGCTGTGAGTGTAATCAGAGCCTAATTTGAACATGGGCAGATAGGAGGATGAATTGTACACTTTATAGAAACTAGAGTTCTTCAGTATTCTCCGTTGCAGTTATCCTGTTTTAGATATAGTACTCTGTTTGCTGGTTATTTTCATTCTCTCTCAAATATTATTTATATTTTAAGGATTTAAAGTATTTCTTTGTTATTTTCAGTCTTGTCAACAATTATTTGAATTCATCTTACTGGCACAATATTTTAGTGTCATTCTTCTGAGTTTTATCTGCATTCCAATTGTGTTTGAAATCTATTCGACAAGGCCTCTTAAAAGAGAAAGACTAAATTTATTCCTGACAAACAACACTCACCACAGACACATTGCACATATATACTAATGTTCAAATGTTTGTGTATGTAAATATTTTAATGATTTTGAAAAAAAGTATCTTGTGATCACAAAGCTGAATTTTCAGCAGTTGTTTTTCCAGTCTTTATTCGTGTCACATGATCCTTCAGGAATCATGCTGATTTGCTGCTCAAGAAACATTATTATTGCTATCAGTGTTGAAAGCAGTTAATTTTTTTTGGGGGGGATGAATAGTCAGTTCGAAAGAACAGCATTTATTTGATATATAAATCTTTTTTAACAGTATAGTAAATGTCTTTAGTGCAAATTTTGATTCAATGGTATGCATCCTTGATAAATATAAGCATTAATTTCTTTAGAAAAATCCCATTGACTTTTGAATGATATACAGAAATAACACAAGTATAATTTCAAATGTATTTAGTGTTTTTTTATTATTATTATTAGTCAGTGAGATATTAGGTGAATTTACTCGACAAATCTAACTAGTTTTAACTAGGCCCAGCATTCATTCAAGTTTATTTGTATAGCGCTTTTTACAATACGAATCGTTACAAAGCAACTTTACAGAAAATTATGTTTCTACAATATTTAGTAGTAGCTTATGGTGGTGACTGTCAGTTTGTGCACGTTTGACAGGATTTTTAGAAAAAATTACTACAAGATGTAGTCAGCTAGACGATGAACATTATTAATATTAATAATTAATAATTGTTATATGATGCAGTCACACTTGTAGCAATATTTGTTAGTTCTGTTTGTTGATTCAGGGTTAGCGTCATCTGAGGTCCTCTGAGGGTCAGCATCATCTCTTCTCAGGTGTTCAGCACAATAAAGGGATGCTCTAATTATAACCAGAGTAATTTTTTCCTGACCACGGCGACAAACACAGAATTGCATTAGCCATTTAGTTCCTATTTGTGACATCCTATTGTTAGCTGACATGCCATGTAGCTCTGCCCATTATGAAATCTCATTAACTCATAATCTTGCTTCACATAGCTGTAGTCCTACAGTATATTAAACATCAATATGTTCTGATTGTGCCGTGTCACACCGCATTTTCACTTTAAGAGCTGGCAGACAAGTTAACATCACCTTGAGTCTGGTTGCTTCAGGTCAGAATAAATTAGCTCTGTATAAATTAAATGTTCTGACCGTATTGCATTTTGTCTTTTAGGTCTTTAAAGGTCAATAGCTTAGTGAACAGCAAGGGTTGTGTGTTGTGTGAAAAAGTCAAACTGTTTAAGCCGTCTAAAGTGCCCTTTTATTCAAGTGTTAGCATTAAGTGTGAGTCATTTAATCCAGAGCAGCTTGTATTCAACATACAGTGAAAGAACTAAAGAGCAGATTAAGCTAGCCCTTTCTGTTCCTCTTGCTCTTCATTATGGCATTACTTGTTGGCTTTTCAATTACTATTCCGATCACAGCGGGCTGTGTATTCCCTCACTGCATTAAGCACTGATTGCATTATTTATTAACAACAGCCATCAGTTCATTGCTGTTGATCCAAGTTGCTCCATTTCCGACTTTATCCTCAATAATTGAGAGATAACGCCAGCCGAGATTATATATAACAGTGGAAAAAAGCAGCTATTTACATCTTTCTGCCTTGCCGCTGTGCTTTTCAACGCTTGCGTGGAGTTGTTGTGCCATAGCGAATGCAAAAAAAGTATCAGAGTGTATTTGGACGTGGTTAAATTTCATTCTGGTAAAGCAGACAACACAACTGTTGTTTCTATCATTAATTTATCATTCACACTCATTAAAATGGTCTTCCAGAGGAGTCGCAGTGCGGACAGTGCTCACCTGTGCTTGTTTGACTTGCGTTACATCCAGAGCTAATCGTGAGACTCGACATCATAAAACGCCTGTAATTATACTACTGCTCCCACTCTCGCGGTCCGATTCTGCTGACACATCTAACAGAAGACCTCATTAGGCGCTCAGTCCCTCCCTTCTGGACCCTGCAAATATATCTCCACTAACTCAAAGAAACAAACAAGAACTTGGAGAGTTATTTTGGTCTCTAATGGAATTGGGACCTTATCTGGCTTTGTTATCAGTTGATTAAGTAATGCACTGTTCCTGTGGAGACGCTCACTGTCTGAGTTCTTTAGGTGAAGTCAAGGTCAGATGTAATCCTAAATCCCGCATACTTTTAGCCCAAACGAGCTTCTCTAAGTCATGCCTACTGGCCAAATGTAATTATGTTTTGTGGGATCTTTCAAAACAAATCAGAAGATAAACGTTGAGCACACTAAAGCTGGTGTAGGGTTTTAGAAATGTAAATCTTTGCCTCAATTTCCTTTGTTTAAATCTTTAGGAGTGATTTTATACAGCTTCATCTCTCGTTTTTATACAATAGTAGCATGCTGCAAGTAATAACTATAAACTGTACTAGCAATGATGCCACAGATCTGTTCATTAAATGGATAGTTCATTCTAAAGCTGTATGACTGACTGACTTCTAGAGCATAAAAGAAAATATTTTTCAGATTTTTTTTTTCCTCTTATTCAGTGAATGTCAGTGGTCACCAGTGTTGTTTGGTTGCCATCATTAAGTTCCTCAGAAGAGAGAAAGTCATTCTGGTTTTAAACAACAACATGATGTTGAGTAAATAATGACAGGATTTACATTTTTGGTGAACTATCCCTTTAAAATATTTTAACCAGTAAGGTTGCAATATTACAGCATTAAAAGAATAGTTCACCCAAAAATGAAAATTCAGTAGCTTTTGTAAAATTAAGGTTGAACCACCGATATCTCAACAATGTCCTTACTGCATTTCTGTGCCTTGAATGCGTCAGTTGCATTGCTGTCTATGCAGGGTCAGAAAGCTTTCGGATTTCATCAAAAATATCTTAATTTGTGTGAATTTTGAAAATGAATAAAGGTCTTATGACAACATGAGGGTGAGTAATTAATGACATAATTTCTATTTTTGGTTGAACTATTTGTTAACTCTTTTTCTGTTGCCAGAAATTAAGCATTAAAATATCACTCAGGATTCGTTCAGGATTTATACATCCCTCAAATTACGACTCTTGCATATTGTGCACTATAGGGCCAGAAGTATGTCGACCCTTGAACACCACCTATACTCTGTAAGCCTGTAAATGTTCTATTGGAATATTTCATTTCAAAACCTTGGGCATTACATAGACTATTGGTTGACTCTTTTCTCCTCTAGGAAGGTGTTCCACTAGATGTTTAAAGATGGATGCAGTAATTTGCATGCTTTCATACCAGAGCATCAGTGAGGTCAGGAAATGATGTTGGATAAAGGGCTCTAGCTCAAATTACCATTCATCATCCAAGAGGTGTTCAGTGATTTGTGAAGGCCAATCTGGTTCTTTCACACTATATTGTCATGCTAAAAATCTTTGTCTTTGATTGATTAAATGTATGTTTGATTTAATAGAACTTTTGGTGTAAATAGGTAGTCTAGTTAATTATACACACATATACTTTCAGCCATGTGTCTATCTATGATTTCAGCACATCAGTCATTTCTGTGACATGAGAAAAAGAAAATATATTTTTTAGTAGTTCAAATACTCATTATACACTGTTTTACGAGGTAAAAGCAGTGTATTTATGCATTTATTGAAGTAAGATATTATCATACATTACCTATCCCTGATACATCAATCAAACAGAGCTAAATATTCCAGTGTATCATTTTATATGAGCTACTTTGCCTATCAGTTTTCCACATGCATGCTTTGCAGTTCTTTCTGTACTGTTTTATCCCTTTTCCCTTTTTCACATTCACACCGCACATTCACTCCTTGACATGTGCGCACACACACACACACACACACAGAGAGACACTGCATAGGTAAAACCAAAGCTCAAGGCTTACTTGTCATCTCTTCATTTATCATGCTGAAGACAAAAAGATTTTATGCTCCTCTCCTGCATTTTTTTTTTACATTTACATTGAAAGTGAGCCATCAGACAGAAGTTGTTGGAGTGTTGTGAGGAGTTCTGCGTTTGATGGAGATACTCCACACTGAAGGAGCCCTCATATTTACTGATGAAAAGACTCCTGAAATGACACATCATAAGCTTTGCCTGCAGCTCTGAAGGAGGGCGGTGATTTATTGAGCAATTTCTTGTGTGTTTACCCAGATGCACTATTGCCGGGGCTGCTTTAGTGTTTCAGTTTCTTTTGTTTTGCTATTTCTAGTGCTATTAGTAGTCATTAATGCATTTTCTTGCCAATAATCACCCTGGATTATGGTTGAAGCTCCCAGTGGAATAATTAGAATCTTTTAAAGAAGATTTTAGAGCACATTTACGACACAAGATTTGTTTTATCAGCACACGTTAAAAATAGTCAAATCCTTTTAAATCTGTTTAAATGATGCTCAGAGTATTGTCACCTATTATGTTGGCAGTAAACCCTCTCAGTCTAAACCATTTGAGCAGCAATCTTACACCGGCAAATGACAAAAAGGTTCACCGTGTAGCCATAAATTTGTGTGCTACAGCTTTCATCATCATAATGAACTTGTGAATAATGCAATTATGACAGAATTCCTCCCGCCCGATTGTCGGCCATCGTCATACTAAAGAGTTTGCATCATTTCTGACGAGCCTTTAATCCAATTCGCCCAAAACTAAATCCAATCAGCCATATGGCAAAGCTCAGCAATATTTCCTGCTGCCTCCACACATCTGAGAGATCTTCATGGCACAGGGTCAATGCTTCTCGTTGAAGGAGCCCACTCAGTGTGTATATCTCCCTCTAGAAGGTGTGTGAGAGAGAGAGGTGCACTTAGGTTTCCTCTTATTGAATTACTGCCATGTGGGTGCAGCAGCTGTCCTCCCGGCCACAGCGGGCTGCAGCTGCTAATTGCTGCGTAATAGGCCCAGCAGCAGGGAAGGTCAGAGGGGCGTCCAGCAGCCGTGGCAGTCGCCTTTGATAAGGGACTGAAGCATTGTTGAGATCTTCATATCCTGCGGCGGTATGAAAACAAACAGCAGCCTGCTGAAATCGGCACACCCCGGGAGAGACGATTGGCAGTCGATGAGTATATAGCTTCTACTGATGGTAGTACTTGCACAGTTCTCTTGGTTCTTGTGAGATGCATAGATTGGGGATAAATATTGGTGGTTCATCAGTGGTTACGGTTCACTTGAAACTATTTCAAGTCTCATACAGTATTAGCAAGCAGTAGGGCTGGGTGGTATGGCCAAAATAATGATCATAAAACAACAATTTCAGTTCATATCGATAATTACAATAATCAATTTCACAATTTCAATAATCACTTAGAAATGCACATTTACATTAGCTTGAGTTAGGTTGCAGATGTAAATTTATATTCATTATCAAAAACAGTACAGTAATATCTGTAAAATTGGTAACAACCTCATTTTTATACAGTGAATTTCTAATCTGTGTGAGTTTTATAAAAAAAAATATCCATTGGTCTTCCATAGTACATTTAGTTTTTTCATCACTTTGAGAGTCCAAATAGATCATCAAAATAAGAGTCCAAATAGCTGCTAAAAACATCATACTAATCCACATGACTCCAGTTGAATAATTAACATCTTCTGTAGTGAAACCTGTGTTTGTAATAAATCTATTCCAGCTTCTGGCTAACGGTTCTCTATCCGCAATAATATTTTTTTTTCCTGTAAAATGGTGTTCTCGTCTGAATCAGGAGAGAAATATGTACAGATCGAGCTCTGTTTACAAGCAAACACAGTTCAAAAGAGTTGTCAGATATGACAAATATGTCAGTCGATTTTAATGTAAGAGGAATGAATTTTTTCACTGGGGGAAGTTGTAACGGATTATGGTCTTGCATTTTGGTCAGAAGTGGCGGTTTAAAGTTAAAACACTTTACTGATGTTGCTTCAAACATGCAGCTTTTCACTTGAAAAAATGTTTTGCTGAATTGATCGACTGGAGTCGTGTGGATTACTGTGTGAAGTCTCATTCTGACGGTACCAATTTAAATCGAATACAGATTTGAAATCACTTTGAGCAAGATCATGGTGACACTATCAGAAGAATGTTTGGATGTTATGGAATTTCCTCAGCATACCGTTCCAGCGCGTGAAACGGTATGATGAAGCGTAAAACCAGGGGAAGTTTGAAAATTGGCATCTTCGGTTCTACACCTCTGAGAGGGGATACTTATGAGCACGGCGGCGTGAGTACATGGCCTCTGACTTCTTCCCCAGCAGGGTCACTGCTCAGAGAGCAGCCCAGTCAAATGATGTACAGACCATCAGAGAAAACACAAAGCACAGTCAGTTACTGTAGGTCTCAGAACCCACCCAGAGGCCACTAGTAATCAACGCTATGACACTTGCCTTTCAGGAAGCACTGCAACGCTTGGCTTGTATTGATCTTTCTGATTGCTGTGCACCGTCTTGTTCCCAAGACTGAGTGGATGATGGGGTTTCCTCAGAGATCTTCTTTTTCCCTTTTCATTTGTCTCAACAGTCATGCATTTTTGGGGTGAATTTTTAACATTTTCCTTTCCGCTTCAAAAGTGCAGATCAATATTTATGTTCAGACATCTTGTCACTCATATTTTTCATTCCAACTTCATAAATCAGTTGATAGTGCTCTAAAATAAGATATGTGTTGCGATATACAGGTATGTGAAGTTTTATATTGACATATCTTTTCTCTCTCTCTCTCTCTCTCGCTGGGGTCACAAAGGAGGGCAAATGCATTTCATGCCATTTCATTTTCAAAGCCCTCAATAACTAAAACAGCATGGATTTTTGACCTGAAGCAATCAATGCAAGTCTACTAGGAAACAAAAGTGAGAGTTTTTTGCTGTAAACTCCAATCCTGTTTACCAATGTGATTGGCACTCAAGTTTGTATAGATCAATACTAAGACTTTGTTGTTTGGGGTTGTGGATTTTGGAAAGGGCTATGAGCAATCCATAATGTAAGAGAGAGAAAAAAAACATATACTGTGTTTATATATACTGTATATGTTGGTTATGTTCTCTTTCCTTTTTTTATGCTGTCGTGCAAAACTCTCCAAAAAGGATTAAGAAATGTGCATCAAGGGTTAAAGTTTAATCCTCCATTCACTAATACAGAAGTCAGATCAATGGGGGAAGTCAGCCATGAAGAAACAGTGTATCTCCAGACACAGGCAGTATGCCAGCTGCCGTGAACTCTTTTGAGGAGCTGGGTCCACCTCACCTGCCACCCCTGTTGGCGGTTCTTATATCTGACTTCCTACATGGCTTTCAGATATTGCTGCTTTTACAGCTGCTAATTGGGCAGTTTGCATTTAAAATTAGAAACAACTGAGAAGCAAGACAGAACGAGAGACTTGTTTATCTGTGTGTGGTCATATTGTTGGCTGTGCTTTTATTGTGGATTGATTATTGCTCTGTAGACTCATTGCTGCTGAGAAATGAAAAACAATTAAATTTTTTGTCCCTTTTCTTGTTCTAATTCTTGGCGATGACAAAGCTTTAATTTGGTCTCATTTGGTCCAGAAAAGCTTTCTCATATCACATAAAGGTTAACTAAAACTATTAGACATGCATATCAAAGCTGTATTTCAGAGCAGAGGGAAAATGTACTCGGGAAATGATAATGATATTCTCATACTGTGTAATCAGCTCAGTCCCATCATGGCTCAGTTTAAAGGTCACATATGCTCCTATTGACATTCAGAATATATAGAGAAAATTCAAATGAAGATTTAATTTTGACATATGAATGCAAAATAAGAAAGTACATTCAGCATTGAGGAAGAAAAAATAAATTGAAAATGCCATTTATCATAAGTTTATCATAAGCATAACAATATGCTTTATATCACTCTTTTGAAATGAAACTCCGAAAATGAATATGATACTCAATTTAAAGCTCATTTTTATTTCATCTAGAGGCAAACTATTGCTCAGACAGGTATATCACGAAACATATTTTCTTATAATAAATTGATCATATTATGTATAAAAGAGCTGGGAGTCTTAGGATAGGTCAGCTATTTAAACCTAGGTGGAAGATAGTGAGTTCAGCTCTCTGTGTTTAGCTGTGGTTGTTGTCTTGTCAGACCTTATGCATACAAAAATCTCACTGAATTATTACAATTAATGGGAAAAGGAACATTTGGAAATGCAAACACGAACCCCAGGGTGGCACCATCCCAGTTGATCCAAAAAAAAAAAAAAAACTGGCCTTTTTTTTTTTTTTTTTTTTTACAAATTATTCATTTATTTACTTTTTTTTAATGATTAAAGTTTTATTTTGACCCCTGTAGTAGGTGTTTTTTGTTTTATATATTTGAGAAATCGGGGCACAACAATACACTCCTACATAGGGCACCCATTGGGCCAGCAGTGGCCCTGATTGTTCAGCAAACTACAACAACGTAGCTAACTAATGTGTTGAGGCTAATGGTGGCATTAAAAACAATAAAAATAAAATGACTATATGTCTTCTTTCTAGAAAAAGCTGACCTCAGAATTGGAAAGTTTGAACTCATTACACTAAAAGCTGTTTGTTAGCTGAATCTGAGTGCAGTTTGTTAAACACAGACACTTTAGGCTTTAATTGTCACATTTAGTCTATAAAAACTGAATGAGATCTTCATTTTAACAGTTTTAATTTCATACAACATTAAAATGTGCTCAGAAAGCAAATATTCCACTGTGCCCTCATTCTTAAGAACATTTAAGGGGTTTCACTGAGAATGAGTTGCGGCTGCTGATAGCATAATTTATTCACAGCCAGTGTCTGTGTTGTTTTAAGGCCTAGAAGAATTATGCAAATTAGCAATGGTGCAAACACACAAAGTTCAGCAATTTGTGCAATGTGATCGCGATTTGCACAGGGCAATTTGTAACAAGACAAACATATGAGTGGGCAAAAGGCCACATACAGTGGGGAAAATATTTATTTGATCCCCTGCTGATTTTGTAAGTTTACCCACTTACAAAGAAATTGTCTGTAATTTTTTCGTAGCTTTATTATAAAGGATAAAGACAGAATACCAACAAACAATCAAAAAAAAAAACAAACTTAAAGGTTAGAGATTGATTTGCATTCCAGTGAGTGAAGTATTTGATCCCCTACCAACCAGCAAGAGTTCTGGCTCCCACAGATTGGTTATGTGCCCATGTGGAACACAGATTAGACGTGCCATTTTAAGAAGTTACTTTTAATGTCAGCTCATTAGGTGTATAAGACACCTGTCCACACATTCTGTATCTTCCATTCAACCTCTCCCACCACCATGGACAAGACCAAAGAACTGTCAAAGAATGTCAGAGACAAGATTGTAGATATGCACAAGGCTCGGATGGGCTACAGTGCCATCAGCAAGAAGCTTGGTGAGAAGGAGACAACTGTTGGTGTGATTATTCGGAAATAGTAAAAACACAAAACAACCATCAGTCTTGCCTTGGTCTGGAGCCCTCTGCAAGATCTCACCTCATGGGGTAAGGATGATCATATGAAAGGTGAGGGATCAGCCCCGAACTTGTTAGTGATCTTAAGGCAGTCGAGTCCATTGTCACCAAGCAAAACATTGGTAACACACTATGCCGCAATGGACTGAAATCTTTGCATTGCCCGCAAGGTCCCTCTGCTCAAGAAGTCACATGTACAGGCCCATTTAAGGGGGGGGGGGGGGGGTGAAATGCTATTTCATGCATAGTGAGTTTTTTTTAACACTGTTAAAGAGTTGGATTCCCATGCTAAACATGGACAAAGTTTCAAAAATTAAGTTGTACATTTGAAGGAGTATTTTTGTTCCCAAAATACTCCTTCCGGTTTGTCACAAGTTTCGGAAAGTTTTTTTTCGAGTATGGCTCTGTGTGACGTTAGATGGAGCGGAATTTTCTTATATGGGTCCTAAGGCACTTCTTGCCGGAAGAGCGTGCGCTCCCATATAGCGAGGCTGAGCAGAGTACAGACATTTCACTGATCAGAGCGATTCACTGATCAGAGCGAAAGCGTCGCGAAATGTCACAAAAGAAGTGTGTTTTTTGGGTTTCCCAGGGCAAGACAACCTGCACAGATTACCAAAAAAAAAAAAAAAAAGCATTAAGGGACCCCAGTGGACTGGAGTTTATTTTTACAGAGCCTCAACGGAGTTGTGCAAGTGTTTTTTGTTTGTTCCTGCATTTCGAAGATGCTTGTTCACAAGGCCCAGTTTGACGACGGATTTGCGTATCGTTTATTTCTTAAGGATGATGCAATCCCAAGGAAAAAGGTCACGATCGTGTTGTTGGCAACCGCAGGCGGTGAGTAAAACCTGCTTCAAATATCTCTGCCTCCTTGTTAGTGCGTCCCCTCCCATGCCAGAGACCCGGGTTCGAGCCCCGCTCGGAGCGAGTCGTTGCTCTGCTGCTGCTTTCGTTCAGTTTCAGCTCTGGATCTGATTCTGGATCATAATAAACGGCTGATCTGACTGTAAGCCATGGTTTGTTTTGGATGATGGGTTTTCCCCTCACGGTAATGTCACAGCTTCCACATCCTCTCAATGAAAAAGCCTATTCGCGCTCCATGATTCTTTTAGCTCCGCCCACAACGTCACGCCTCCAGCCGGTCGTGTTTTCCGGGGAAAAAATCGGTACAGACTATCTTTCCTTATGAATATAATAAAACTAAAGACTTTTTTGGATTCATGAAGCATGCAGTACTACTCTACATGTACTTCAAGATTACAGGTTGATTGAGTGAAAACGAGCATTTCACCCCCCTTTAAAGTTTGCCAATGAACATCTAAATGATTCAGAGAAGGCTTGGGAGGGGAGTGCTGTGATCAGATGAGACCAAAATTGAGCTCTTTGGCATTATCTAGACTCACCATGTTTTGAAGGAGAGAAATGCTGACTATGGCCCCCATAACACCAATCCATACAGGCAAGCACGGAGGTGGAAACATTATGCTTTGTGGCTGGTATTTTTTAATTTTTTGTTTAATTTTTTTTTTGCTAATGGTACAGGATGACTTCACTGCATTGAGGGGAATTTATGGGGCCAAATACTGTAAAATGGGTCAGAACACTGAAGATGGGTCATAGATGGGTCTTTCAGCATGACAATGATCTGAAACATACAGCCAAGGCAACAAAGGAGTGGCTCAAGAAGAAGCACATTATGGTCATGGAGTGCCTAGCCAGTCTCCAGACCTCAATCCTATAGAAAATCTGTGGAGGGAGCTGAAACTTCAAGTTACCATGCGACAGCCAAGTAACCATAAGGATTCAGAGAGGATCTGTAAAGAGATGTGGACCAAAATCCATTCTGAGATGTGTGCAAACCTGGTGACCAACTACAAGAAATGTCTTGCCTCTGTCCCTTCCAACAAGGTTCTCTGCACCAAATACTAAGTCGTGCTTTGGTTGGGGATCAAATACTTATTTCACTCACAGAAATGCAAATCAATTTCTAACCTTTATATATATTTTTTTTTTTTAGTTGGTATTCTTTTTTATAAACATGAAAATAAACCTACCAAAAAACATACAGACCCTTAATTTTTTTTGTAAGTGGGCAAACTTACAAAATCAGCAGGGGATCAAATAAATATTTTCCCCACTGTATACACAGACCTGCACAGTGGTTTCTAATAAAAATTGATATAGAAAAATGGCCTTCTCTTATTGGCTCTTTGTCTTATCAGTCAACCCATAAGATTTCAGGTTAAATTAAATTTCATTATGGTGTTTACAGTATAGCCCAGGGGTAGGCAAATTCGGTCCTAGAGAGCCGCTGACCTGTAGAGTTCAGCTTCAACCCTTATCAAACACACCTGAACAAGCTCATCAATCCATTCGGGATAACTAAGGTACAGACAGGTGATTTTTTTTTTTATTCAGGGTTGGAGCTGAACTTTGCAGGACTGCGGCTCTCTAGGACCGAACTTGCCTACCCCTGGTATAACCAGTACTGCCATATGTCAAGCAGATATTTCAGATGTTTATCTGCTTACCCCCAGGGCATCCAAGATAAAGGTGACTTAGTTTCTTCTGTAGAAGACAAATGAAGATTTTTAACACAACTGTTGCAGTCTATCAGTCTTATGATGATTATGGAGGTGAATGGGAATCACAGCTAAAACACAGACACAAAAAAAAAAAAACATAAATAATTAAACCCTGCAGCTTGTGATGATACATTGATGTGTAAAGACACAAAACGAATGGCCTGTGCAAGAAACTGAACAGTATTTATATTGTTTATTAAATTTGATTCATGCAATTTCCGAACTGTTAGATATCTCCTGAGCACATCTTACTGAGCGAGTTCTCAGCAGCAGGCGCGTGAGGTGTGTTCTTCTTCTTCTTGACTGCAACGGTTTGAGTTAAAAATCTCTCAAGCTGAAACTAAGTCACCTTCATCAAATTTTCATAATTTTGCTTTTTTATTACTAGCTATAAGGTGTGATTGGATCACAAATGACCTCATTGAAAGCAATGGGTAAATACACAAAAGATGCATTGTTTTCATATCACTGCGAAACAAATGATTAAGAACAGATTCAGATCATGTTTAATAAAGGTTCAAATGCAAATGCATTTTGTTCAAGTTACATTTAATGAGGGTACACTACAAAAAATAATGTGACTCAGACAGACTCTTGAGTCATTAGTGTTCTTTATTTATTAATGTATTTATTTTTATGTTAACAATATCTGATTCATTGAAAATTTGTAGAACTGGATTATGCATGGGTTACGTTGCAAAAAAAGTGATGTAGAAGTATAAAAAGGTAGGTGTGGAGACAGAGTTTGGGATCCACTTGTAGGCTTTATTAAAGAGTGTAGTAAAAGACAAGGTCAAAGTACCAGCTAATGTCAATGGCTGAGACAAGGCAACAGAGTAATCCAAACAACAGGCAAAGGTGAGGGCAGGCAGCAAACAATCAAAAACTAGATAAACAGTACAACGCAAAACACTAAGGCTAGGCGAGGAAACAACGAAAAGCACAGGAACGATGGCTGGCTAGGAATGATCATACAATCAGTACTCAGCAATGTGAGTGAGAATGTGTGCAACCTTTATAGTCCTCCTGATACGAAACCGGTAGAGTCTGATAATGAGTTCCTAGGCAGGGGTTATGGCAAATGGAGTCCAGAATGAGTTGCAAAGGTATGGCATGGAGTGCCCTCTAAAGCAGCTAACCCAGCCATTTTTAATTAATCATCAATGTTTGTAAATTTAGGTAGAAATGGTGCTATAGATGTCTGAAATTTTAGTGTAAGATGCAAGTGACTGTATTTTTTCTCAGCTCTTTAACTGACCACACTATGAATTCAAGTATGAATCCAATCTGGCTAAAAAAGTCAGATGTAAAACTCATCTTAAAGTCTGTAGCGTTAAGCCTTTTCTTCCATACTGCCACGTACATCATATTAAGATTATGAAAATAAAGAAAATGTAGGATGGGGCTCTTGGTTCTGTTCAGCAATTGTTGACTGAATGGAGGCAGATCTGAATTTGATTATGATGTCAAATAAGAAAACAAACACCCATAGATGAATTATCAAAATGAGATCAATAACATACATTTAAAAAAACTGACTGGGTAAATTTATTTCAAATGGAGCCCATGCTAGCGTACGCAGCCCTGGTTATCTGAATAAGATGCAGGAAATACCACATGCTAAAGTGATGCAACTGTTCTCGTCTTAGTGGCCAATTTGCCAGGCCTTATTTTGATGATTTCTTCAGGTGTTTATAAGATTATCCCTTCACACAGACAGACCGTCTGTCAACTCGAGTGCCAGGCTTTAATTTCACCCATGGCTCCCCTCTCCTGGAACCCGTCCCCGGCATAATTGACTCTAACAGGTTTGAGCTCAGCTGTGGCCTGTCTTGGGACTCAACTCTTACCGTCTCTCTCTCTCTCTCACTCTCTATAGCACCTGATTAGTGGTCTGCTCTGGAGGGGAGGGCTGCTGGGATTTTCTGCAACCAGGTGTCTGTTCAACCAGGGGGCCCAGTGTTATCAGGCAGCCGTACGGAACAGACCCGCTTAAGAATAATCCCGCTTCCCCCTGGACACACGACAGACAGCCATCAGCTTGTAGCCTTCATGTTGCTCACCTTGAGTTATCATATCACATTGAGGGTGGGGAGAATGTTTTCGCCTGTGCTGTGTTAATTATAAATTGTTTAACGAGACGAGGCAGTCAGGTGGAACAGCGGTGCGGAGGGTTTAATTACAATT
>NW_020524582.1:0-72869 GCF_003368295.1 Carassius auratus
TTACTTCTGCTGACTGTGGGCAACCAGAAGACGTGGAAAGATGGAAGACGTATGCGTCACATGCTCACCACTGGGAAATGTAGGAGCAAAGGAAACAAAGTTTCCTTACTTTAGGAAAGGAAACCATTCTCCTCTTGGCTTGGTTCTTCTGACGTTTTTCTTTACAAATCCTTATTTGGTTGCTTCAAATTTGTGACCAGCATTTTATTTTGTTCTCTCTCTGCACTTGTCACTAACCATGCAGCCCTGACGCACTACGTCATCCGTCTGCACATCTTTAGGTTCCTAACAGTCAGCAGAAGAAGAGAAAAAAATTGTTTATTACATTTGATATGTGGATGATTAAGCTTACAAAAACGCATGGATTTGCTACAGCGGGGCTTTTATTTACCCCCCCGGAAGCCCGTGTGAGGGACGTTTTTATTACAGATTCCGCGCACTTTATTTCCTCGTCTTTTGAACTGTTGACAACAAACACTTGCTTACCCCCATTGGGAAATTTTTTATACAACTTCGATTGGATTATTCTGAAAGAAAGGAAATCACATACACCTGATGCTTCGAGGGTAAGGTAGAAAAATTGGACAAATTTTCATTCTCGGGTGAACTAATCCTTTTAACTCACATTAAACCTAAAACAGGTACTATTTCATTGTTTTAAAACAACTTTGGTCCCACTTTATATTAGGTTGGCCCTTACTACTATGTAACTTGCAATAAAAAAATAAGTACAAATGTACTTATTGTGTTAATATTGTATTGTAAAAACACTTTGCTGCTATTGAGGTGGGAATAGGGGTAAGGTTAGGGAGAGGGTTAGAGTTATGGGTAAGTTATAAGGGTGGGTTAAGGTGTAAAGTATGGGGTCAACAGTGTAATCATTAAATGTAATTACAGAAATTAAAATACAGATGTAATTACATGTAGTTTTTTTTTTAAATATAAGTACAATGTAAAAACATGTATGTACACAATAAGTACATTTGTAGCTAAATTATTTAATTAATAATGTAAGTACATTAGTAGTTAAGGCCACTTAATATACAGTGGGTCCACAACTTTTGTTTGTATATTTGAGTGTTAAACATTTCGGCAACACTTTAGTATAGGGTCCAATTCACACTAATAACTAGTTGCTTATTAGCATGTCTATTATTAACATATTGGCTGTTTATTATGCTTATAAAGTACATATAATGCATGACATTCATATTCGAACCTAATACCCTAAACTGAACAACTACCTTATGAACTATTAATAAGCAGCAAATAAGGAGTTAATTGAGGCAAAAGTCATAGTTAATGGTTAGTTAATAGTGAGAATTGGACCCCGAAAATAAAGTGACCAACATCTCATAGCATCTGACAGACCTGATATTTTTGTTTTATTATCCAATCTTTCCCAACTTTATACAATCTATATATCTTCATCCTAATTTGATGATTACGTTACAAACATGAGCTGCAGGATTGTGGGTCCAATGGGGTTTCAGTGTGGGCAGGGCCACCTAATGTGACATTGCATTAATATAAACTACATTGCTTGTGTAAGGCCATATGTAGACTTTTTAAAATGGTCTTTTTTTGGAATGAACACTCTTTTCATTGCCTTTGATTCACCAAAGTGTGCCATGTTCCCCAGTGGCAAAAAGGCACTGTAACGGCACAGCAAGTTAGTTACGGTACATTAGATATTTCACAGCAGCGAGTTTTATACATAACACATGGTGAAAAATCTATTAGCGATGCTGGGATTATGGGTAGGTCTCCTGTGTGTGCTTTGTGTCCTAAACTGTTCATCTGCTAACTTTGGTAGCATGGAACACATGATTTGAGCCCCCCTTTACTCAAAGTGACATTCATTGTAAGCAAACCAAACTCTTAGGGTTTGCCCATTGTGCACTTAATTAGTAGGTTAGACACCGTTGATTATATCTGTCCAACCTGAAAGCGTAATGTCACATGTCTCTGTGCTGGTCTACCCATTGAGCAAACCCAACCATTTGGGGGGATCAAAGCACATCATGCTTTCAGCTTTTCTTTCCGCTAACTCTAAGGCTTGCAGACACTTCAACCAGAGAAAACTTCAGAGTAAGTGAGTTTATCACAGTGCTCCAGTCTCCCCCCCCAAAAATATCTTTGTGTGGTTCATACAGATTATATTCAACACAAAAAAAAAAATGATGAATGGCACTGCCAAAGTGATCTTTGCGTTGGGTTTTTAGCCGAATGGCTCAGCGTGTTCATGATTCATTCCGATGCATCGCTGATTTGGACAGCCGCTGAGTGTGCTCAGGTGTCACTGAGCATGTGTGGCATGTCCACCAAGCTCATCTGGAGAGGAGTCGGAGCAGATAGTGACCTGAACTGTAGGGCTGCACAACTGAGCAAATTTATTTGTGAATTATGCATATAAGAGGAAATGTGCCACAAAAAAAAAAAAACTGATCCCAATCAGCCAGCTGTGCAGAAACTGAGAAAAACACCCAAGAAAGCAATTTTGTTTTCCAACTTGGAATGGCTATACAATTTCCAATGCCTCTATAATTCTCACTGCTTTTCCTCCACCCGCCCCACTTCATTTCAACAAATTTATTGGGTGAATGTTATCGTAACAGAATTTCCTCAATCACCCAGCAGCTGTAAAAAAACAACAATGTTGAATACAAGCCATGCTAGGCGTCAGGATATTTCACACAGCAACAGACTGGAACCATAGCAGTATTGGTCCTTGGCTCTTTAGCCAAGTAATTTATTTTTTGTTGGTGTAAGAAATGGGAAACGGAACCATTGTTTCTGATGAGTGTTTCGGACCTATCAGTGTGTTGGTTTAAGGTAATGTTAACTTAGACGTTTACCTTAGCTTAATCGTACATCTGCGATGCAGCATGCCTGTTCAACAGTGTTTGGAATAACGGCGTTTAAAAGAACGGCGTTAGGTAACAACGTTATTTTTTCAGTAACGCAGTAATCTAACTAATTACTTTTCCCGTCGTTACAACGCCGTTAACGTTACTGAACGTTAAATGCGGTGCGTTACTATGCATTGATTTAATATGCAATCCGAACACACCCCTGGCTCACACAGCGAGTGAGCAGGTGGGTTAATGACGAGATAAGCGGTTGTGATTGGCTAGGCAGAGTCATGTGTTTCATGGTAGCCAATCAGAGCCAGTGTTTTACACACATGCCGGCACACGCGGCTGCGCCAGCGGCGCCAAACACACACGCGCATTCACGCAACAGCTACACAGAGATGGCGAGTGAGGAGCAATCTGATGAAAAGTTGGCATTTTCAAGGTGAAGTTATAAGCACTACTTCAAATTCATTGTGGTCAAAGGCAAGAACGTGCATGTAATGTGTGACACGCATCTACAAAGCTAGTGGCCAAAAACACTTTTCTTACAAAGATAATACTTGAAGTGCAGGATAAAACTCTTGCTGTCTGTTGACGTGCAATAAATATTGAAAGTTATGTACCTGTCTGTTTTACTCATTTCAATAGACTTGTGAAAACTGCAAATTCTCTGACATGTAGCAACTTTTTTTTTTTTTTACAGTAACGCAAATAGTTACTTTCCCTGGTAACAAGTTACTTTTATTATAGAGTAATTCAGTTACTAACTCAGTTACTTTTTGGGACAATTAGTGAGTAACTATAACTACTTTTTCAAAGTAACATTCCCAACACTGCTGTTCAAGGACAGTAACTATAGCAGAGGGACAGTATTGTTGGACTCACTTTCAGAACAATTTGAAAGCTGATGGATAATAAAAACATGGATAGTCAATTAGAATCCACTCTTTTTTAATGAGCTTCAACAATTCTGTGCATTGTTGTGGACACTATTATCTGCATAATTATTGTTTTTACTTTGATTTTTATTATGACATTATTGTATTACACATCAAGTTTGGGTCTTTTTGGGGTGCAATGTTTTTTCTTCCAAAAATTCTGAAATATTACAAATTAAATGAATTGTTTTCAATGTTATTGCGTTTTAAATTATAATTGATTCCTTCAATTGCAAAGCTGACCTTTCAAAATCTATTAATCCAGTCTTTAGTGTCACGTGATGCTTCAGAATAAATCATTCTAATATACTGATTAGGTGCTTAAAAGACTTTAAGACTTTAAGAAGGGCCCTATTTTAACGATCTAAACGCAAACGGTAAAGTGCGAGGTCGAAGTTGCACTCGAGGTGTGTCAAAATCCACTTTTGCTATTTTAATGCCGGAAAAACGGTTTGTGCATCGGGGTGCATTTTTGGAATGGGTTGTCTCTATTCTCTTAATAAGTAATGGGTGTAACATTCAATAAATCAATCAGAGTGTCATCTCCCATTCTCTTTAAGAAAGAGATGCGCTTGCGCCATGGTGGATCACTATTTACATGGCACAATTTGTTGGCGGAGAAGTTGAATGCTTCTCAAGCGAAGAAACCAATCTGCTAATGCTCAGTTATTGTCATCTACGGGACAAACAGGAATCCACCAAAGTTTCCCTAGGTGAGGAAGGCGTGGGATGAAGTAGAATTTCATTCATCATTATAAGTAGTAATGGGCTGAATTGCAAATAAGTAGCTAAATTCTAATACACGCAATATCTATCCTTCATTTCATTTTTGTATTTATGTAGCCTTCACGATATTATTCTTTTACACTGTAATCCTTTTGTTTTTAATATTTGGCATGTTTGTGTGATGCGCATCCCTGTGTGTAATAAGCAAAGTCAACGAGTACTGTGTACCCCACCAGAGGGTACTCTAATTCATTTTCTAACAACATGCTTTTTAGATAACAAAAAATATTGCGCCATTTACTTTAGACTTTAGACCAGGTTTGAGTTGGTCTATGGCGGAGTTTATTTTCATCTCCTTAAAATAGCAATGCGCCTGAACACACCACTTTTTTGGATTACCTTGGGCACACAAATGGGCGCAAATGCATTTGCTAATTAAACGACGTGGTGCTGAATGGGAAAATGCGAATGGCGCCGGACTTAAACTAGCAAGTGCTGCGCCTTGCATTGCATTGCGCTGGGTGTATGATAGGGCCCTAAGACTTATTGTTTTCACTGTTAAATAACAATTGTATGGTCTGTTACTGTGCAATATAATTTGAGCATGTAGTTGTTATTCATTGGATCGTCCAATATGATTAAATTAAAACTTTTGCACTATAAATAAATTCGGATTTGTAAAGGGCAATTAATTATCAATATACAGTATTCAGTATGTTCCTCATTTTTGCAAAAGAGCATCTTATTTAGCTCAGACACATACAGTAGCTTATAATAATTTTCTTGTTTTCAGCTCCTGTTTTGTAGCTCCTCTTCTCCAGAGGACAAGCATCAGTTCTACCAATAAAACCTCTCTGTTAGTGTGAACCAACCTATAGCCAACTAAATTAAATTCTCTGTTGTTTCATTTCTGTTCGCATGTCCAGAAAATTAGGTGAGATTTCTCAAGAGAATGACAGTAGATGATATCTTGCAGTAATAGCATTTTGTGTTTGGGTGTTTTGTTGGTCCTGGAAAATGGAAGTTGATTGTTTCGCCGACCTTTCACTGACACAGCAGCTTCACGTTTTCATGTTTGTGCCTTATTAATCAGAAGTAATGCCATTATCAGTGTTACCGTTATTATTTCAACATTTGTTTTTCTACTTTCATTTGTTATATGTCCTTGAACACAAGTGCTAATCAGTCTGCCAATCATGTGCCAGCGTTAATGAAATGGTGACCTATTTTTTATTTAAATTTTTTATGTTAGCTTGCAGAGTTGATGCTCACTGACTTTTTAATGCACAAACAAACTCTTGAAGACAGGCATGTTAATTCAGGTTAAAGGATCACATATCTTTTGCAGAGTAAAAAAAAAAAACAGTTGTTTGTTAATCAGTTGTTTATGTTTTATGATCCCTGCGGGATTCATAATTCTTTAGTTTACATCTCAACTCATTTTTACCTTGAAAAATAACAAGTTGTGATTCCTCTGAGCTGAAACTCTTACATTTTTATGTTTCTTGCAGGGCACAGCTTTCATAGTTGCACCGAGTTCTTGCTATAAAACACACGTTTTTGCTAAAAATGCTTTGAGGCAATTGCACCCTTTAAAAAATTCTGACAATTAAAAATGAAGAGGTTTGAAATAAACTTCTCAAAAATGGTTTGACTGTGCAGAAAGATGCAATACACAACCTGAAGTTACAAGTTTCCATCTAGACAACAAATTATGAACCTGTCTGACATGAAGGATCACTTTGGCATAGCCAAATGTTCTTGTCTATAATATTATTTGGGACGATTACATATCCACAGCTTGATTTGTTAAACTTGATAATCTTTTCCGCATGTTCTTATAAAATAATTGTTCTACTTGGGATGTTCTTCTAAATTGGATGACAGCTTCCCCACCGGGTGGGCATGATGAACTCTTGCCAACAGGGAGCAAACCAAGCAAGCAGAAAATGTCATTACAGCTCGATTCGAAGGCCTCATCTGTCTCTCTGTCAGCAGGCTTAGCAGCTCCTTCCACAGAACCTTCAAATACCTATAACAAGTTTAAAAAGTTATTTTCAATTCCCAAACGATGTAATATATTTCCAAAGGTTTGGGAGCACAGTGGTTTGATTTTGTTAGACTCAATGTTCATTACAAATCATTAAGAAATTTTCTTGCTGAAGTTGTTTTTTTTCTGTAATTATAAGCGTTGTAATTAAACTATTAGCCTATTTGATTGATTTTGCATCTTTAAACTATTGTGCTGAAATTCCATGCACTCTGAAAATCCCTGAATAGGTCTGCCCAACGATTGTGTTGCTCCATGGCAGTAAGTCTTGTTTTTCTGGAAAATTATGCTGGATAGCCTTGACCTTCACATTGGATGGGTCTTAAGTTTTGATCTAATATCTTGAGACAGCAGAAGGTCCACCTTAAGTTCAAAACCCAGCAAGGATCCTAAATCTGTTCATCTTGGTAAACATGTTGTCTGCAGCTAAACTTTTAACCCACGACCAGCTTTTCTCTATTTTTAGTTTGTGTAGACTTGACCTTAACTAGCGAACATGATTTTGTTTCTGCTCTTTTGATTGTATGGTCAACAGTTCTGCTAACATTTCTGATTAGCTCTCCTTAATTAGCTCTTACTATGGCAGTAAATATAATATGCTATATTTTAAGATCATACTGTAGTACTCTGAGCTGTTTCTATGCACAGACAAATTAAAGCATCATTCAGCTGAAGGCTATTGCTAATAGTTTCGCTCACTGATGACATGGTGACACTACTGTATCTACTTACTGAAAAAGAAGTGAGAGTGAAATGCTGTCACAAAATGAAAAGAGGGAAAAATGGAACAGAGTAGTAGTCTAAGATAGTCTGAAGTATAACAGCAAGTGTTTGTGAATACTATTCCCCATCTCCATTCAACTCAAAGTCAGCTTTCTGAATTCAAGAGACAAATATGTGCTCTTGTCCAGACCCTAAAACTATTTCTGTCATTCTGCATCAAGTCTGCCCGTTCTTCTTAGATCAGCACGAATGAAGAAATGGAAAAACAAGCTTGGTTATTTTGGGAGTATTGAAGGAGTGTTCTGAACGGAGACAATCAAAAGTCTCATTACTGTAAGTCGTACTGTATAGATCAACAGACACAGATTTTGGATATGTTTTATTTTCTTTAAATCAGTGCCGAAAATAAAACTTTGACTGCTACCGGGTATATGAAAGCTCAGTGAGTCATGCAAAAGATGCTAAATTCTTTTAGAAATGCTAATAAAAGTGTTTATAAAGACTCAGTAGTTAAAAATACTCTTAAAAATAAAAGTTCTTTATCGGCAGCAATGGTTCCATGAAGAACTTTTAACATCCATAAAACCATTCCATTGGATGAAAGGTTCTTTATTGTGGTAAAAGGGTCTTTTGATTAATAAAATGTTCTTCACACAAGGAAAATAATAAGAACTGTTCACTGAAAAGATCTTTGAGGAACCAAACATTTTTTTTTTCATTTATTTCTAAGAGTAAAGAACCATCAAAGAATCTTCAGTGAACAAAGCGTAAAATAGCATTTTTTTTTCTTTATGTTAAGAACATTTAGTGTGATACAAAGATGCCATGGATGTTAAAGATTCTTTGTGGAACCACTGATGCCAATAAGGAAACTTTATTTTAAAGAGCACAGTTTCATGAGCTGATGCTTATTTCCCACAAGGTTAAAGACCACTGGAGATATTTGCCTTGTTTTAATTCATTATCATTATTTAAAATATTGTGTATTGTTAAAATTTGTTCTGCCAAATGATTAATCGCAATTAATTGCATCCAAAATAAAAGTTCTTATTTACATAATATATATGGTGTGATGTGTATATTTATGTAAAATATATATAAATACAAACACATGCATGTATATATTTAAGAAAAAATGTATGTTTATATATTAAATATATTTATATAATATAAAATAAGAATAAAAATGTAAATGCATGTTAATATTTCCAATATATATGCAGTATGTGAGTATAGGTATATATACATACCTATAATACCAATAACTACTAATAAATAGACACAGTACACACACACACATATCATGTTAAGAAAAATGTCTTGGTTAACTTGCATATTTAGCCCTTATTCCCTGATGGAGAGAACGGAGACGTTATGTTGTGATGAGAAAGGTTGTTTACTTGAGAGCCCCAATATGACTTACTTTAAGAGAAATCGTCAATTAATTTTGGCTAGTGGATTTTGCATAGCTGAGCCACTCCCCATGCATACAGATATAAATAGGTGACAGGTGCATCCATTCATTTCAGGATTTACGCTGAAAAGATGACATCGTGTCCCTGGCAACCAGAGATGGTGTGAGGTATTGGCATGGGGAAATAACGTCTCCGGAACAGGGGTTACGTACATAACTGAGATGTTTCCTTATCTGACATACCTGATATTATCACGACATAACTCGTAATGTCCGATAGATAGGGAATTTTTTTTTTATTTTGGATGTGATTAAACACACTTATTCATTTGACAGCACTAGTTAAAATTGATTTACAAAAAATCTTCTTTTAATATATTGCTATTGTCACAGTTTGGAAAATACAATAAAGCTGGCTACTCGAGTCATCATTCACGTCAAGCATAAGAACACCCATTTCCTGTGATACCATCTCATATCTGTGTTGACATTTAGAAGTTATAACATTTATCTTATTCTGAGCATGTCTGTGAACAAATAATGCATAAATTTAGAATATTAGGTAATGTTTTTGAAGAAGTGTAGGGATGAGAATGATGCTGGAAGTACAACAAGCCTTTTCTCCACAGTTTTGGGCACTTCTAATGAACGAGACGCTCTGTGCTTACATTAACACGGCATGACTGTCTGAGATAGCAGATGCCTTGTGCCACAGCTGAGGGCTGTGTGTGATGAGTGTGTGTGTGTGTGCTTGTGTGTGCGTGTCAAACGACACTCGAGTGGCGGCTCGGCAGAGAAATCTCTAAGCTGGATGAGACATCACATGTCAGTAATCAAAGAGAGGCAGAGAGATTGAGGGTGAGACAGACACTGAGAAATGATGGTACAGGCTTGGCAAGGGAAGGGGGTGAAGTGAGGGATCGGTAGAGTGATGAGGGATGATGATGATGAAATGATAGGCTGGGGGTTTGGATGCTCAGATGGCTTAAGGCAGCCAATCGGCCCCCCCAGAGAGGTGGGAGCCACAGTGGTGGTCGTGTCTCTGTTTGTACTGCTAAATCGTCACACACACACATGCCACACTCAAATGACTACATATTTCATGAACTGAAATCTTTTTACAGTTATAGTCATATTCATATAGAGGGGTCCAAGTTTCCAGTGCAAAATACAGAGAAAACGTTTTATATTTATAGATTTATTTGTTAATATTCTGAACTAGATTTTTATTTTTTGGTAGGTGCTTTTGTTATTTTTATTAGTTTATTTTAAAATGATTTTCTGTGGTGTATAATATAAAGTGGCTGAATCAAGCACAAAAGCTTGCTTTTATTTCCCACAAGGACACAGATCATTGGAGGTCCAGTACTTGGCTATATATATATATATATATATATATATATATATATATATATATATATATATATATATATATATATATATATATATATATATATATATATATATATAATAATGAAATAATAGGCTGGGTTTATGTTTCTTTTTTTTTCTTTTTTTTTGTATGGCAAAAAAAAAAAGATTCAAGATTTGTCTTAATCACATCCTATAAGCTTAGAATCAATGTACAAACAAAATTAATAAAACATTATATTGACAAATATAGTTTCAGAGGTTAAAATGTAAAAACAATTTCAGTTCAAAATGACTAAGAGTGCACTAGTATTAAATGTTTAATTGAATGTAAAATGTGAAAAAAAAAAAAAACTGTAAATTAAATAAAAGGTTTTAGCTTTCAGCTCAAACCATAATGTAAGCATGAAATATCAAACATGCAGCAATAGGTCTTCAAAGGTTTTTGCATTTCATTTAGCTGTTTTTCCATTGTTTTATATATAAACATGCATTTTATGGACATATTTTACATGTTTTGCAGCATCTTGCACATGAAACGCCATTCCAAAAATGCCAATCTCAAAATCTTTTTTTCCCCATTCTGCTGCTCACATCCCATGTTTTATTTTTCCCCTCATGCTGTTATTTAGATTTTTCCCTGTAAATCACAAAGTATATAGTGTAGTAAGCATGCCATTCCAGACTTACTACTTTATTCCTTCTTGACAATATGAGTTACTGTAATATTAGGTATTAAAGGGTTACTCCTCACCAAAATTTTGTCATTTTGTCTCTCCGCATTGCCGAGCTTACACTTTTCTGTGTCAGCTGCAACACAAGGATACATTTTCTATGTGTATTTACGCTTTGGTTTGAACGAAAACAGCACATCCGTGCTGCACGGCTGACGATTCAACCACTGATAGTAGATGGACGATATCTTTATATTCTGATGATGTCTTTCATAATTTTCTGGACCTTGACAGTGTATTTTACTTGTCAGTCAATGACAAGCCACAAGCCTCCCCGTTTTCATCCAAAATATTTTATATTGTGTTCTGAAGACGAACAAAGCTTTTACAGGTTTGGAATGGCTTGGGGGTCGTGATTAATGTCAAAATTTTCATTTTGTGCTGGAGTATTCCTTTAACAGCTATCTACTGCATCTTTAAGATAATTTGTGTTTGATCATTTGTGTCATTTATGTTCAATTGAATTGAATTGCCTTGTTGAATTGTTGTGTGTTGTTGTATGATTATGTGTTTGATACACAAAAGATACAGTCACCGGATTCACTGTCTGCTTTGCCACATGATGCCTCTTTACAGCACAGATTCAGAAAATGCATATTGATTCTAGATGACTTTAACCGTGTTCTGTGGCAGTCTAACCTGAGCATTATTCTAGTACCCTGTGAGCATATTGTTACAAGTAAATTCTTGCAAAATTATTATTTATTTATTTTAGTTTTGCTCACAGAGGTTTGCACCGTTGAAATGTTCCCTCCCTACAGCCCAAAGCTGAATATGTTTACTCCCTGAGCAATGTCTACCGCCCCGACACTCTACCCCCCCCCCTCCCCCAATGTTCTCTCACCACCCCCTCAGTTTACACCCACAATGCTTTGGATTTGCAAAGACCGATTACTGATGTATACGATGGAGTGGCTGTGTCAAGCACAGTTTCACGAGCTGGCTTTTATTTTCCACAAGGACACAGATCATAGTATTTGGCTTTTTTAAACTGTTTATTTGCGAGTGCTCATTTTTATAATTTTCTTCTTTAATCCTTCTGAAAATCTTGGATTAGGTAAATTATTTGGCTATCATGTGGATATTTGATTACTTTGTCTCTGAGTTAAATACATTATTCACCCCTAACTTTTTTTCCCAATTTTTTTTTTCCATCCTCAAATTTTGATTATTCTTATGTATTTCATTTCTTTAAATGTTTTTCAAGACCTAAAAATTCCAAAATACCAAATCAAGGTACAAAAACGATTAAGATTGATAAAATTGTCCATGTGAAATTAGTGTTTCAACCTTAATTTTATGAAGCTACAAGAATAATTTTTGTGTGTGAAGAAAACAAAAATAATGACTTTTATTCAATAATTTCTTCTCTTTCTTCCTTACCACTCACTTGTGGTTCTCTTGTGAATGCGCATCGAGAAATAGTTGAATACAGTCATACTTTGCTCACAAAAAGTATTATTGTACCTTCAAAAAATTACAGTTGAACCACTGATGTTTCATGGACTATTTTATCTTTGTCTTTGTTGTCTTTGTTGTCTTGGCCTTGAACATGTCAGTTGCGTTGCTGTCTGCAGGGTCAGAAAACTCTCTGATTTCATTAAAAATATCTTGCTTTGTGTTCCGAAGATGAACAAAGGTCTTACAGGTTTTGAATGACCTCAGGGTGAGTAATTAATGACAGAATTGTTATTTTTGGGTGAACTATCCCTTTAAGCTAAATTCAGATTATGACAGACACTGAACAAATAGCAAGTGGGTGAACCAGTGAGTTTCCAAATTAGAGTGAATTCACCTAAAATAAAAATATGCTCAGGCCTTCCAAGATGTAGATGAGTTTGTTTCTTTATCTGAACAGATGTGGAGAAATTTAGAATTACATAACTTGCTCATTAGTGGATTCTCAGTAGTGAATGGGTGCCATCAGAATCACAGTCCAAACAGCTGCTAAAAACATATGTTTAAAAAACTGTTCTAATGAAGAAACAAACCAATTTACATCTTTGTTTGCCTGAGGGTGAGTACATTTCCATTTTGGGGTGAACAATTTCTTCACACAAAGCTATTACTTTATTTCATTAATTTTATTTTGTTTACATTTTTGGAGGTTAACACCTCTGCTCCTCTATTCTTTATGAATCGCTCTGAAAAAAACAAAAAAAAACAAAAAGCGTTTCCTGTAAGCATAAATGTAAATGAGAGTTGTAAAGAAATCCAGAGCGGGAAATGTAAATTATTTGACTCCACCATCAGTGTGAACCCTTAAGGAAGGAATCGCACACTGTCACTGCAACCGACACATAAAAGCATTTAAACATAAGTAACATGTCAGGCTACGTCATTTCAAACAACCGGGTTCAAGTACACAAGTTACTTTTTCTGTTAATAAGATGATGTTTTGCGATCCTGGGATGATGTTTTTCTACTTTCTATAAGGTTCGTCTTTTTCATTCCGTCTCCCCATGTGGATTCATTTTGGGATTGGTGGCATCCAAGCAGTCAACACTGAAATTATTTCCATGTCTGAATGATTTATTTAAATGAAGTGAATAGTTCACATTGTGTCGAAGGATTACTGACAGCTGACAATACTTTAATCTATGTTAGGGATTTAGAGTGACAACCTATTGTTAACATACTTTAAATTTTATATTCAAATAATTGCCATTATCACATGCACTGTATTACTAAGTTTTCACACAGCTTGTTTTGCACTGTTAAGATGAGATAACTGTTTTGAAATGAATCAAGGAGGGGAAGAATGTGAAAAAAAGGATTTATTAACCATGGGAAAATATTAATTCTTCTAAGATGTCTTATTAGGCTGCCAAAACTGTGCCTTTACAATTACATGTTCCATCTGCCTCTTCCTCTTGCCAAATTAATTTAGGCCACTTTTGCTAATGCCCGGGCATTCAGATGACAAACTGGCAGCATAAGCAGCAGGAAGAGGCTGCAGGAAAGAGGAAATAAAGGCAGACCCATAGCTTGCCTTAAATTCGACCTTGATGAGACTGTTTGTGTAACTCCAGACAAGGATTTTCAATTGAAATGCTAAATCTTAATCATTCTGACGACAACTGAACCTGTTATTTGAGCATTTTACTATTTCACTATTAACATGCCAGATGGATCATTTTTTCCAAAATGTGTATTGGATATGTAAAATCATGAGGCCTTCAATTTTATTTTAATGGAATAGTTGATCAGAACTTAAAGTTAACATTTCAAAGATCTTTACACATGTACTGAACACATCTGTCAAGCCAAAAAAATAAACTATTTATTTAAAATAAATGTGTTCATTAATTTATTTATGGACTCCATTCTTTTAAATGTAAATATATTTTTTAAACTATATCTTTATGATGATTGTTATAGCTATTGTCTTTGGTGTGAATGGTCTGTAAATGGTAACAATGGCATTTGTTAATTGAACTATTTCTTTAACTTATGTCCCAATTATTAGAGTCACTTTGTGCTGGTCATTCTGTCAGTTTTTTTTTTTTTATGCACGTTCTTATCATAATCAGGTTGGAGAGGCTGGTGCCATCTGTGTTACTGCTGGAGTGCAGAGTTAATAGCCCCATAGTAGATTGAACGGAATTGAAATTTATTTGCCAAGTTTATAAACTCTACAAAATACAAGTATCCCATACCCTTAAAAAAAAAAAAAAAACACTGTTGAGGATAGATCAAACGCACAGCAATGAAGTCAGCTTGAAGAGCTTACACACGGAGCCATGTCCACACATTCTCACATCCACACAAATATACAAATGCAATGCTGCTTTGCTTTGATGGATGCTGGTCAATTTGTGGCTATTAACTTAAGCACGAGATGCACAGCATGACTAACCCTAGTTCACCAACTAACTCACAATGTAATACACATTGTGTTATACACTTGAGTTCCCAGTACGGAACCTCATAGAAGTGGTAATATTGTCTTTATTGCTCGAGCCAAATTGAAAAATGCTGGTTCCAGTTTGCATTTATTTAGATGACTAACTTCTAAATAAGAATATGTAAACAAATACACATATAATTAAAGCGTAAAATTAAGCCTTTTTTTAAAAAGATTTATACAGTTTAATAGAACAATTTTATTTTAAATTCAAGTATTAAGCAATTCAATCTGATGAAATGTTACTATTAATTAGATTGTGTGAATTAAAAAAAAAAAAGATCAATTATTTTTAAATGTAAATTAAACAGCTGTAATGTAACTCCATGACTTCACAATTGCATACGATGCAAAACATTACTGTTTGTAGTTTTGATGATGCTTTTAGTCATAATGATGCAGTCACAAAGTAAAGATATCTGGGATTTATTTTTAGAAGGTATGCAACCTTCTACTACATGCAGTAGGGCTTAACATCTGACACACAAATAAATGGTTACGTCAAAAACAGCTAAAAATAATGACAATACAAAAAGTCAGCAAACAGTGAACCAAACCTATAAAAGGACCTGCATAATTTATTCATGCTACATTTTATTTCTGATGCATGTTGGGAACTCACAAACCTTTGTTCAAACTAGTTCTGTTTGACTTGGGTTTATAGCTTCAAATGATTTACATTTAATAGTATTTGTGACACAAAATGTCCTGTAAACTGGAAAATATGCAGTTGCTTATTTTAGAGTCTAGTACGTTACTCCAGTGAGGGTGGAGTCGTGTTATCAGAGTATTTGATATCTGTTAAAATAAAACAGCTGCTTGATTATGGACACAAGTGTTATATAGCCAAGGTCACAGCAGGTAAACAAGTGATCTTCTCTTTGATACGCCAGTGTTTTGACTGAGATGGCAGAAATCTATTGAATGCAGCATCTTTTGGTAGTAGACTTGCAAAGGATTTCAAAGATCAAACACTATTTTAACTGAGATCTTCACTCTTTAGGCTTTCATGTCTGGGATATTATTAAAATATTTGGGGTTACTCGAGGGTTTAAGTGTCAGGTTCAGTTAGATCAATGATTTCATGACTGGGGGAAAGTGACAGTAGTCCAAATGTAAGGATGAACTTCTCAGGGCCCCAAAAGAACCATGAAATTTCTAATTGATTTCTAATTAATTCACTTATTATTATGTTAAGAATTATTAGAAGAATTTAGGGACATTTTGGGTCTACTGAGGATCAAACATTACTTTGGTTACTTTAAGTTATTTGAAGGGCAAGTTAGTTCATAATTTTATTGTTATCTCAAATAAATTAATCATAAGCCTAATTATGTGTCATCAGTATTCTGATTATTGAGCAGTATTAATCATTCAAAAAGGCTTGTCTAAAACCCTCAAAGAATATGTCCTTGTCAAATGTTAGTAGCACGAACATCAATTATGATTCATATCAGGACTGCAAATGGGACACTGTGAAAATTACTATCTAGTTTATCTGCGAAGTTTGCTTGGTGCTCTGTTACTCACAGAAATACACTCTTCCCTTAAAGAATGGAAAGGTTTGTTGGCATCACATTTTGATGTACATCAGTTTGATAAGCTATTTACAGTATGAAATATGGACCATATTTCCAGAGTGAGTTATTGTCATGGGGTGGCTTGCGAATGCACTATTGCAGTTAGCTTCTTCGGGACACTGCACAGGTAGGGCAGATTTTGAATTAGCCAGACAGTTGCACCATTAAAAATGTGCAATAGGGTGACCTTGCCGGATTTGATTTAGTGTTTGGTTAATAGTACTTGCAGTGCAATTCAGACTTGTTAAGAGCTCGGGTAACATTTCGATTAAACCCTCTGCTTTTTCTCATTTTTAATTCATAACATGCCAGTGCAATTAATATTCAGAGAATTCACAACATTCTCTGGAAGTGAAATCACACTTGAGCAGAGCAGGGTGGAAGTGAGCATAGGAGTCTAAAGGCATAAGTGATGCAGATTTTCCACTGACAAACCATGAACCCTGAGGCACAACAACAAACTATTTGTAATGAAATAATCTTGTCCTGTTAGATATGCCAGCTTAGAATACAGTAAATCAAGGTTGTTTGTGAGGTAAGGTCTTTAACAAAATGTACTGTGGAAGTACTATGGTACTATTGTGCAATACCATGGTACTTGATTGATAACCATATTTGCAATTCATAGTAACCTGCACCGAGGTTATTTTTCAAAGTGGTTTCAAGCAAGGAAAGTTGTTAATTTAAAGTGCTTCCACTTAAATGTAATTGCAGAAGGCTGATGATAACAATTCAGCAAAAAGAATTTGTCATCAATAAACTCAATATTTGCTATATTTGAAATTATAGTTGTTGCTGCAGTCTTTTTCAGAAGTCAAACCATTTATGACAAACTAACTCATCTGAATCTGTGCCAGTGTGCCTTATATAATCTAGCCCCACATGGCTAAAAAGAACATCAAATATTTGTGTATGAAGACTGTGTGATTGAGTTATATCCTGGACTGCTCTCTAAACACAAAACTCTCTTTGAGTTGTCAGAGCTGTGCCACTGTGGATAGTCCACGTGTTTGTGTCACATAAAAGAGCTGCTGGGCTCTCATGGGAACACAAGTTTGATGTCCTGATTGCATTTCCCCCTCTCTCATTTTGGCTGCTACTTTACAGCAGGAGGTCCCAGCTTGTTTCGTCAGCTGAACCTCTGTGACTTAAATTATTTACTTGAAGTACTACCTGCATTTTTAAGTTACTGTATAGTATCTTTCACAATATGTTTGTATGCAAAAAATAACGATATTGAAACAATTTACAATGCTGATTTTTTTTTTTAAAGCTATGCATTAAAAATAAGGTTCTATTAGTTAACGTTAGTTCATAACTAAAATTAACTAAGCACCAATTAATTTGTTATAGTATTTATCATTCTACAAGCTGGCTAACCATTCATTGTTAGTTCAGGTCCTTTAAATGTTTACAGAAACTTTTAATTTTTGTAATGGATTAGTAAAATCATTAAATAAGATTAATAAATGCTTTCAATTTGTTTTCCATTGCTAGTTCATGTAAACTAATGGACTATAGTTAACTAATGTTAACAAATTAAACCATTTAATAAAGTTACAGCATTTTTTTATCATACAACACAAATGATCTCAATTAACTAATTAAACCCCCTGTATATTTTAAATATATGAATTTATGTATTTATTTATGTATGTATCTTAAATGGAAATATGTATTGTCTTGTAAATACTGGCAGAGATGTTCAGAGCTTTAAATGTTAAATCTTTAAAAAAAAAAATTACAGTTTTAAATTAATTAATGCACTGTAAGTCGCTTTGGATAAAAGCGTCTGCTAAATGTATAAATTTAATTTAATTTAATTTACATTTTAATGTCCAGTTCTTACCAACTACAACTTTTGCTTCAAACTCCTAATTGGTTGATTATTAATAGTTAGGAAGGTAGTTGTTAAATTTAGGTATTGGATAGGATAAAGGAAGTAGAATATGGTCATGCAGAATATGTGCTTAATAAGCACGAATAAACAGCCAATATGTTAATAACAGACATGCTAATAAGCAACTAGTTAATACTGAGAACTGGCCCCTATACTAAAGTGTTACCAAAATGTCTAGTGCAGTCAAACGTAATACACTTATATTTAGTATATTAATATACTTTGTCTCAAGCCTATTTGTCTTATTTATTTTTTATTATTATTATTTACATATTTGTATTCTTAAAAGCAAATAACAAAAAGACTAATTAAAATCTCATTATAAAGCATATTTTAGACTGACTGTCATTGGCTTTTCATTGACGTTGATCTTCTTTTGGTGGTCTAGAGTTTATCCAGACAGATATAGTGATTGATGTCATTTGAAATTATGATAAATGGTTCTGGCAGACATTTTTACATCACAATATAATTGAACAATAATTAGATCTGTTTTTGTTTATTCAGATGCTTTGAGATGCACATTGTTAATCTTTGCAGCTAGAGATTTACAGAAGCAGCCCAAGGTCACCTTGAGAGTTTTGTCAGAGTAGTGATGACTATCAGAGCGAAGGGACTTCAGCGTCTTGGCATGGACCCAGTACTCAGTGTTGACAGCAGGCAATTACACAAATAAGAAAGTCATGATCTTTAAATAGAACCAACGTAATATAAGGGAACAGAGCAATTCCAGACGTGTCTGTCAGTTTGTGGTGACAGACCAAATATTAGGAGGCTGGCCGCCAGTTTTATTGAAGATGCTGCTCGGCTCATTCTCTCATCTTGCAGAGCTTTGCATTAGTGGTCAAGTCAAATCATGAAAAAGAGAGGCACCCCTTGCAGAAACACAGCCAAGAGTCTCATCCAATCAGAGCACTGAGGGGGCGGGCTGTTCCCTTCTGCCAGCCCGCTGAGCGCGCTCCGCTTATGAAAATAATCAATGGGAGCTCAGTCTCTCTGCCGCTTTAACTTGTGCTGGATTTAAATTGCCTCCACTACACTCCATGTCTATCCAAGGGTGAAAATAAGCCGTTTTCTGCTGTAATTACCCGGTGATCAAAGAAACAGCAAACAGAACACAGGTGGTTGTGTTTCTGTGCAGAAGAGCAAAGGAAAAGGAAGAAACACCAGCTGCTGCATCCAGAGAACAGTTTGAAGAATGTGCAATCCTGCCTGCTTTATCTTCACGGTGTGGCTGACTGCTCTGCTTGTCTATCCAGGTACTGTTATCAACTGCTTTGTGCATGCTCAAGCTGGGTAGACGATATTTGCTTGAACTTAAACTGGGATATGGGGGAGGGTGGATGTATTTTAGGGAGTAAGCAAGTCTTATTTAAGCATAGTGCATTTCAAATGTGATCAAAGTTGCAAGAAGTGGATTTCTGCCAGGTGGGATGCTTTAGAGGTTGCATGCAGCGTGAGGGTGAATTTTACCCGAGGGACATCCCAGAGGAATGTCGAAACTCACTTCAGGTAGGCTAATCGAGAATGGCAGTGGAGACAAACTGAACGGAGCAAGCACAAGCCAGCACACAGTCTCCCATTTACTCACTTCCATGAGTCACATCAGAGGACAAGGGGTGCTCTTTTGGCATTTCGATAAGCTTATATTTACAGGTTTTCAAGTAAAGGCGGAAATTGAAATGTCATTTTTTGCTATCTGTACTTTTGATTTAAAGGAAAGTACTTTTTATATGGAGGATTTATTTAGGAGTGATGTGAGGGCATATTGCATCCTTTACATTTTAAAGTCATTGTAATGGTTGTCTGAGTTTATGTGCTAGTGTTTTTGAAGGTAATAAAAAACTAGGTTGTTATCTACAGATTACCTCAGGCAAAATATTGGGATTTTTGCTACAGGGACATTCGAAGCATTTTAAAAGAGATTTAAAAAAGAAGAAAAAGGCATGAATATGAGTCGTGGTCACAATAATTGAAATTTGAACTTAAATTTCTCTGTGACACCGCATTCACACAGAAACGCATGCACAGATCAATATTCAATTTGAAAAGAAGTAAGGTTTCTCTCATTGCAGTAACCTCTTTGAGAATTGCTGTAAAGACTGCAAAAGTAGAAAACTAACAAATAAAAGCAGATAGTAGAAAAAAGTCCTATCAGGGTCATTATGCTCCATTCACAAAGGTCTCTTTATGTGCTGCGTCATATGATTTAATAAATTACCTCTTCCTTCCAAGTTGCCTAATTAATAGACTCAGCTAGTGGCTTAGAAAGGTAAATACCTCAAGACTGGAGCCACCCGGTTTGATACTTTAATCACAGGTGGTTGTTTGCTTTGACTTAATTAGCAAACTGCCAAAATGTGTTGGCTAGCCATCAAACGGCAGCCCCTGTTTGATCACAGTTAGGCCTTGAGCTGTTATTTAATTTCAGAATCAACTGTAACCAAAGAAATTATATAAATAACTGTGGGGGAAAAAACACTTGGATCATTGCTTTGCATATAAAAATCAAGTCTTAAGTTTTTAATTTCAATTCTGAACTAGCTTAACTTTAAAGGAAATCCCGATCTTGATTGAACAGGTCTTGAATACGGTAATAATAATAGAATGTATGATAGTATGTAATAATTACATTTTATTTATTTATTTTTTCCTTCTGTAGGGATCTTAAAAGATTCAAATTGTATGCATTTCCCTGTCGTTACCATTGATGTCTCAGTTCAGTGGGTCACTAATGTAGGATGTTTAGTTATTTATTTATATATGTATTTATTTATTTACTTATAATGCAGACAAGTTCTGTTCCAAGGTTTCCCGCCCCTGTTATGCAAAAGCAAGTGAGATAAATGTGAATGCTAACAGATCCCTCTCCAGTATTATCGTGGTCTCCTCACACTAATATAGAAGACATTTTTAGTGACATCATAAGATTATATTTTTTTTCCACCCCAATCCACACTTTCCTAACAATCCGCTTTGCATCTGAAGATTGGATTTGTCTGCTCTGTCTGCGTCTTTGTGTCATCAGTTTAAGTTATGCAACCATGATTAGTCTAGTCACATCTGTGGTATTGTAAAACTTTGACTAAACTAATACCAGTGTACATTCCTGAATAAAATGTTGACCATCTGAAAACCAGTATTAGCTTAAAGAAGTTTTGCCACTTAAAGCATGTTATTTTAAAAGTCTCAACATACTTTTGAGCAGTAGACTTTGAAGGCCCCCATTAAAGTGTCATTTTGAGAGTGGTACAATCATCCCTGTTGTAACTTTCAGGCCAGTGAGATTGTTCCACCCACAGAAACAATAGCCTTATTGTCAGCTGTAAACAATATAAGTAATTCATTATGATTGACAGCTCAGTGCTTCTGAAAACGTGTGTCTGCTCCCTCAGCCTTTGGAGGCATAATGAGCCTTGAAATAACATCTTTCAGGCACTCAGAAACATCTTACAGAATCACTATGACGGAGGCTGATGGTAATATATTTATGGAGTAAACAAAATGCAGATTACTGCTTCTCAACAATATCAAAGTCTAAGATAGTGCAGATGACAAGACCTCGATCCGAACTTCAAATAAAATGTGATGTACTGTTCTTGGCATGCTAGTTTCCACACATGGTTCTGTAGCTGGCCCCGACTTGATCCAGAGTCATCTGGTCAAAACTTTCTCAAAAATCAATGGCACTGATGGATCGAATGACTTTTCAGTGACACTGTACACTGTGCTTAATATTTTGCAGCTGTTGCAGGGCTTCACTTTACAGTTTTTGATTTTTGCATTAATGGATCTATTAATCAAACTGGCAGCTAAAGGACATATGCGTTCTCACCGTTCCAGTTTTCACTTGGTTTCATGAGGTTTTTTGTTGTTGTTCATCAGCAACAGCGAAGTGAATAAGTGTAAGAAAGTATGTGAGAGTTATGCACAAAAAGCTGTGATCACTTGGGATAAAAGACTAAGAATATTCAGTCAAACTTTATTTTAACATCTGACTCTCACTATTAACAAAATGCAAACTATGGCTTTTGCCTCAATAAACACCCAATTTACTGCTTATTTATAGTTAGGTAGTTAAGTTTAGGTATTGGGTAGGATTAGGGGTGTAAAATATAGTCATTCAGGATGGGTGCTTTATAGGTACTAATAAGCAGCCAATATGTTAATGATATGCTAATATACAACTAGTTAGTAAAATTGGTCCCTATACTAAGTTTTTGCTGAATATTCATATTCACAGAACTATGGGCCAAAGGGCATTTGTTGCTATAGCCAGTTGACATCTTCATGACCTGAGATAAATGGATTTAGAAAAACATGCTATACATACAGTACATACATATATAATACTGTATGTATACTGTACATAAGCTGTATAGAGTACAGAATTTATGGTGTCACTGTTAATAAGATTTTATTTTATTTTGTTTTTCTTTGAATGACTATGAACTTTCTAACATTAAAAACTACTGAAGCAATTTTTTTTCATGTTTATTAAAATTTTAAATAGTCTTTTTTTACATTTAGTAATGTAGCAGACGCTTTTATCCAGAGTGACTTACAAATGAGGACAATAGAAGGAATCAAAACAACAAAAGAGCAACAGCATGTAAGTGCAAATGACAAGTCTCGTTTAGCCTAACACAGTACATGTAACAAAGTATGTGTGTGTGTGTGTGAAAAACAAGTAAAAACAAGTAGATAGAATAGAAAAAATAGAAAGCTACTTCTAGAGGGCACATATCTCTGAATAAATGAATTTAGGTAAAGGGGTGCAGAACCAGTGACGGTGTTGTAGACAAACATTAACGCCATCAATTTTATGTGAGCAGCTACTGGTAGCCAGTGCAAATTGATGAACAGAGGTGTGACGTGTGTTCTTTTTGGCTCATTAAAGATTAATCTTGCAGCGGCATTTTAAAAAAAAAACATATTTTTCTTTCATATGTGTCCCAAACCTGTGCTCGGAACATCATGCGAGGACATCCTCTGGGGTAGTTGGTATGCTCTGAGAGTGTTGTCTAATGCCCCTGTTCTACTGGGCTGTCATTTAAAATAATGTTTGTGTGACCTTGCCAGAGGTGGTGAGTGCCCCATGACAGATTCATCCCGTCCTTTCATCTGACTCAACTGAGCATGTGCATATATGTTTTATGTGCACATAAGTGGCAATTCAGAAAGCTCAGCAAAAAAGAAAAAGAAAATAGCAAATAACATTGCCCCAGCCTCATACCTTCTATAGACAGATAAACATTTGTTCACTCATCCTTGCAAAGTCCATGCCTGGAGGGGAGGGGGATGCAGGCGAGGCAGACTGGCTTGCCGCAGAGCCTGGTGTCCATATGCCATCATGAGAGCCCCGTGCCCTTCAAGAGTGGCATGGCTTGTTGAGTTCTGGTCATTTGGTGCCCAATCTACTTGGTTGGCCACAGCTTGGGCTGGACAGTCTCTGCTCTTGTGGAGGTTAAAGCAATTTTGAAGGATTGTTTGCAGATAATGCGCCCAGCATGTGGCATCCTGTTGTCTGCTCTCTAGCTGTCCAGATTTTCACAAGTTTAGCTCCATGCAGATAAGCCCATTCAACAGAAGGAAGCAGGCTTCATGGAGCTAGACACAGCCTGCCACTGTATGTCATTATTATTTTTAATATTTAATGACATATTTTGTTGATACTCGAGTCATAGCTAAACAGCAAATTTTACTGAAAAAAAATCTTTAAAACTTTTAGCTCTCCCCTGCAAAATATTTTTTTTTTATTGCCCATAAAATGTCTTAACATTGTTAAACCAAGTGATCTTACTTGAGAAGCAGAATTTTATAAGACTCTGTTCTTTTTTCAGAGATTATACAGTATGTTGCTTTATACAATACATATCTCCTATATAGGTCAAAATTTAAGGAGGGCAATAACAGGTCCAGATGTTACTGGTCACTGGCACTGGAATAAAGAAACCAGCGGTTGCCAGATTAAATACTTGCATGCAGCATGCAAATACATTGCCAGTTTTGTTGACTGATTTTTCATCCACAAAGACATGCAAAAGTTTCTTACTTAATTCTGTAAAAATCGTATTCAACCCAAACCATATAGATACGCCGATTAAAATCGCTGCATGTGCACAAACGGCATGAAAGTCACCTTGTTGTTTGCTGATGTGTTTATTTCCCCTGGCATATTTCAATAAAATTCATTACCACTTTATTCACACCATCAATTTATTTTCATATTAAAGGTTGTTCAATTTGATGTTGAATTAATGTGCGTAGGTCTGATTAATGCTTACAAGCTGTCCACACAGGGAGCCCTCAGGCACTCATCATTTGCACCTTTACCATCTGTTAACAAAAAGACGATCACACTTTGATATCTGACATTTGTTTGTCACTGCATTTATCTAGATCAGTCACATGATGCTCATTCTCTTTGCTTGGATGATCTATGTCAGGGGTAGGCAAGTTCGGTCCTTGAGAGCCGCAGTCCTGCACAGTTCAGCTTCCAACCCTGGAAAAAACCTCTCCTGCCTGTAGTTTAGTAATCCAGAATGGATTAATGAGCTTGTCCAGGTGTGTTAGATTAGGGTTGAAGCTGAACTCTGCAGGACTGTGGCTCTCTAGGACCGAACTTGCCTACCCCTGATCTATGTTATTCAATACATTATGGGTCAGATTTATTAACAGTTTGCACCAACACAAACCCTCTTTTGGAGTTAAAAATGACCGTCAGGATTTGCTAAACACATGCAGTGGAACTAACAATGAAAAGGCATGGATGGTTATTTTTGAGGCTGACAGTTTTTGCGTATATTCATATGAAGGAGTTTCCCTTTCAGATGCAGAATTGATGGGAGGAGACTAGAGTATTTAAATGAATCATGCAACATGATTTACTGAGGTTCGCAGTAGTCAGTTTACTGATATTTGCACCATTATTTAAAGGGGGGGGTGAAATGCTATTTCATGCATAATGAGTTTTTTACACTGTTAAAGAGTTGGATTCCCATGCTAAACATGGAGAAAGTTTCAAAAATTAAGTTGTACGTTTGAAGGAGTATTTCTGTTCCAAAAATACTCCTTCCGGTTTGTCACAAGTTTCGGAAAGTTTTTTTGGAGTATGGCTCTGTGTGACGTTAGATGGAGCGGAATTTCCTTATATGGGTCCTGAGGGCACGTCTGCCGGAAGAGCGCGCGCTCCCTTAAAGCAGAGCACTGAGTGAGAGCACAACAGACTTCACTGATCAGAGCGAGAGCGTCGCGAAATGTCACAAAAGGAGTGTGTTTTTGGTTGCCAGGGCAAGACAACCCTGCACAGATTACCGAAGAAAAAACAGCATTAAGGGACCAGTGGATGGAGTTTATTTTTACAGAGCATCAACGGAGTTGTGCAAGTGTTTGTGTTTGTTCCCTGCATTTCTAAAATGCTTGTTTTACAAACAAAGCCCAGTTTGACGACGGATTTGCGTATGGTTTATTTCTTAAGGATGATGCAATCCCAACGAAAAAGGGTCACGATTGTGTGTTGGAACCACAGGCGGTGAGTAAAACTGCTTAAAATATCTCTGCCTCCTTGTTAGTGCGTCCGCCTCCCATCGGAGACCCGGGTTCGAGCCCCGCTCGGAGCGAGTCCTTGCTGCTGCTGCTCTCGTTCAGTTTCAGCCTTCACAACTGTCACAGCTTCCAAACGCTCTCAACGTGAAAGCCTACTCGCGCTCGTGATTCTTTAGCTCCGCCCACACGTCACGCCTCCAGGCGCTCGTGTTTTTCCGGGAAAAATCGGTAAAGACAATCTTTCTCTTATGAATATAATAAAACTAAATACTTTTAGGAGTTATGAAGGATGCAGTACTACTCTATAGGTACTCAAGATTAACAGGATATTGAGTGAAAAAGAGCATTTCACCCCCCCTTTAACGACCAAAAGAAGTATATCTTAGACATTTTGCAACTGTAGTAAATAGATAACTCACAGGATTATCATCAGTTTACTGCATCGGTGTTCTTTAATTTGTGCATTGTCAATTTTTCTCTCCCATCAGCACATTTTATACGATGCCGATTTGCTCCGTTTAGTTGAAAGAAGTTTTATACAGACTTGAATACAAACTCATCCATGATTAACAAGTTTTTGAATTCAATCATTTGACATTGATACCTTTTTGAAGAGTTTGGAAAGATCTTTTAGTTTTATGTATTTTAGAATACGCTACTTTGTTCTAAAATGGTTTTAAAATAATAATAATAATAATAATAATAATAAAAATAATAATAAAAGACCAAGTCAGTCAAAATTGCACAACATTAGATTAAAAAACTGAGAAAAAAAAAGTGTATAATTGAGATTTATTATTTAAAAAATTTAGTCATTAAGTACATTTTTGTGAAAATGGTACAAACTGTTGGCATTTTAAATATCTGTTTATTTTCTCCTTGTTTGTTATTGACGACTTATAGTCAGGTGCGACTTATTTATCTAAATTAATTTGACATGAACTGAGAGAAATGAACCAAGAGAAAACATTACCGTCTCCAGCCGCGAGAGGGTGCTCTTTTCTGCTCTGTGCTCCTGTAGTCTACACTGAAGACACAGAGTGCCCTCTCGCGGATGTATACGGTAATGTTTTCTCTTGGTTCTTGGGTCTAAATAAATGCGACTTATAGTCCAGTGCGACTTAAATCTTTTTTTCCTCATCATGATGTATTTTTGGACTGATGCGACTTATACTCAGGTGCGACTTATAGTCCGAAAAATACGGTATTTAACATCTAAAATAACTCAGAGGTACATGCACTGCAGTCACGAGGAAGATGAGACCTGATATGCATCAACCAAAACTTTTTTTGTCATTAGGTGCATGGAAGAAACATGTTTCCAGTCTTGCTATTAAATGCACTGTTAAATGAATAAAATAAAAAGAGAGGTCAGTTTTAGGCCAATCAGTGAGTGCAGCTGATCCCTTATTCCTACAGCTGTCAGTTTGCGTTTAGTGTTTCATGGCTCTTGGGTATTCTGTCAGAGAGACTACACAAACGGCCGCTGTGATTGGACGAAAGCTATTTTTCCAGGGCAATCTGCACAACATTTGATGTCATTGCTCTAAAAAGGAACATCTTCCAGCAGGCAATGTCACTGGCTCCTTTGTGTATGGTTTTGTTTTAGTCCTAAACAGTCACTATATAATGAGGGACAAATGGAACCATGTCATCTGTTGCGTTGTCAGGGGATTGCAGTGAACATAATGCTGTTATCCTTTGTCTTGTTTATGAAATACATAATGTTAAATGCTACTCCTAATTCCCTCCACTTAATTAAGATTCAACTCGTTCATTGCTTGATTTCACAGTCTAATCACAAGGGATGTAGGTCAGTTTGTTGCCCACAAATTTTAATGCATTTTTCCTTTCAAAACACAATAATGTATTAGAAATAATGAACAGTCATCCTCTCATTTCAAAGCATGTTTCAAGTCCTTGAAAATCTTTCAAGGATTATTTCCTTTCCTTTCCTTTCCTTTCCTTTCTGTTTTGTTTGTCGATTCGCTATGTTTTTTATTTTTTTATTTGCTCTTTCTTTTTTGATTTCATTTCTTATTTGAATTTTTCCATATATTTTTGTGCCTTTTCCTTGTCTTACGTTTCATTTCCATCTGATTTTTTCCACTCATTTCTTTTCTTTCCTTTGTCTTATTGACATGTCTTACATTTTCTTTACCTGTGATCATTTTTGTAATTTTCTTGTCGCTGTCTTTCGTGTTTTTGTTTATTCCTTTACTATTTCCCTTTCTCTTTATCTCTTCACCGCTTCCTTTCCTATTTCCTGTCATTTTTCCTTTTTCTATTTGGTTTCCTTTTTTTTCTATCTGATCAAGAGTATACGCGGATTGATTTTGCTTTGCTACACTGCAGTACAGAAAACATTCTCCAAACTCCCAAACCCACCATATGATGATTAGACTAGGATATTCATGTTAGCACCATCTGTACGCAGTGACGAAACTATACAAGTCCCTAAGTCACAGGCGGATGCTGTCATTTTCCCACCAACCTCTCAATCTGTAAACATGTCTCAATTGGTAACTGCCCAGTGAGGGAAGGATTTCTTGTTCCAGATATGGAGCATCCAGATGTTCACCTAACTCTCAAACTGTTTGTACTCATGTAAATAACGGTGAGTTCATGTTTATTTCATGAAAAATGCTGCTGCAGTACAGAACAACATAAATACACATATAAACAGACTTCTATTGATCGACAAACTGTCTTTTTGTCTGCAGGGAGGGTTGAAGGTGAATGAGCTATTAGGGTCACATGATCAGTGTCTTCTGTAGAATCACTGTGAAGATGGAGCCCAGTGCTCAGAAGGTCATTGATTTGATCTTCAGCACTGAAGTGCTGACACTGTTTAAGTCAGACAGTAAAAAAAGTCCTCCTACAAGTCTTCTGTCTTCAACAAAGTGCCTGACCCCTGTCTGCCCAACGGCTGTTGCGGAATAGCTGATTCTATTCACCAAATGCTCTGTTTGTTAGTGAATGCATCCATGCAAACTAACGCAAACATAAATATCAGTGTCGTTCACCTTTAACCAACCTTGAAAGCGTTTACTCTTTTATATGGGCGGCGTAAGCATGTGGAAGAGAAACGTTCAAGTAATCTGTTTTGGAATTAGAATTTTAGACACACAAAGTGTTCAACTAAGGGTCTTCAAATCTCCTTTATTATTTCCATAGCTCAACACGCCTCATGAATGTGTAACGAGGCAGCCGTGCTCAAGCAAAGGGAAACACATTTTGCCTACTCTCAAATGCTCACTGAAATGAGGTAAAAATGCATTTTAATATGCAATCTTCTAGTAAGTGCAAAGTGATCTGTATTTTCTGAATCTAAAGCTGTGGCCTTGTTCATTTCAAGCAACGGGAAAACATGCACCATGTCAGTCAGTTCTCTTTGCGCCTCGTCCCCTCGGGGAATGAACATGCGGCATAGCTAGGGCATGCTACTTGCTCTGAATCCAAATTTTCCTTTTAATTAATGTGAATTGGAAAAGTGAGTTTCTGTGACATAATGAGGCCACGAATGTTCGATTTTAACACCTCAACTGCAACTCCAAAAGCTTTTTAGTGCAGGCTGGGTTGTGTTAATGGAATGTTTAATCTTTGGAATTACATATTATGTTGTTACCCTGGTTGTATCAAGGTTTGTTGGGAAAGATTTGATTAATTATGTTGGACAGATACCTGCAAAGACCTCTGACTGAAGACCTTGCCCCATCCTCACGTCAGGGTCACTGGTATTGCACTGCCAGCCCTAGCATTGATTCATTATGCTGGACAAATAAAGAGGGACCTTCAACTGAACTGAAATCGCCTTAAGACAGTAACTCGGTTAGAACAAGCAAAATGGCTGTGAGGAAGGTCTGCGCGACCTCTGCCTTCATGTTCACAGCTGTTTCTTTCTCTGAGCTATAGCAAGATGTCACAGAAAAAGAATATGACTCAAAAAGAATGTACTATGAGTGCATGGGAGGCACAGAGCATTCAGAATCTGTGGAATTTAACATGTGCACAGCTCTTGGGTGTTATGGGAACTGTAATGTTAATCAAATAGACTCTGTCTGGAGTATCATATAGACTTATGTTGAGAAATCATGTTACAGTTTCATTGGTTGCTTCTTCCACCTACATATGTCCTCTTTAGTTAACCTCTGTCTCTCTAGCTAATTAAGAATGCATGCTTTATCTAATATAACAACTGTTGTCCAGTATACAGCATTGTGTTCAAGTCGTAACGCAACAGTCTCACAATTGTGCAACAGTAAACCCTGATGTACTTCATTTAACTGTAGTTTATTTGATTGCAATACTTTTACAGTATAAACTGATGAGCACTTACCTAAGAATATACTGGGTAATATAAGGGGTAACACTTTTGTATAGGGATCAGATCTCACTCTTAACTAGTTGTTTTTTAGCATGTATATTACTACCATACTGACTGTTTATTAGTAGTAGTTATAAATCATATATTCTGTATGACCATATTCTACATTCCTAACCCTACGTGATATATAAACCTAACAACTACCTTACTAATATTAATAAGCAGCAAATGAGGAGTTTATTGAGGTAAAAGTTATAGTTAATGGTTTGTTAATAGTGAGAATTAGACCTTAAAATGAAGTGACAAATATGTCACTGGGGTGGTATACTAAGGTACAAAAGCTAAAATGTTCATCTTTGTATCTTATTTACTCCTTAAATGGTACATATTGTAGCTTAAATGTTCATATTAATACTTTAAAAGTACACATTAATACCTAAAGTGTATGTTTTGAAAGGGTGAAGGGAGTAAAGGGAAAGGTTAAGAGTAAAGGTAGCATATTTTTATTAACCGACTTTGTCATATAAATCCTTTAGGCTTAGATTAAGGAACAAAGGTGTGCTTTTGTGAGCGCTGCTCCAGTATGTATAAAGTGGAAAAAAAAGAATGTCCTTGAGTCTATCAGTTATGTTCTGTTTTGTTAGCTGAGCTCAAGTCTGACAGAATACAAGTTGTTGCCACACGTCTTGTGGAGACTAAGAATATGAATGACACCCGGAGGAAAATCCTATGCAGAGCTAGTGGTTCAAGGCCAGGTCTGGTCACTGAGAGGTTGTGACCTTGAGCGAGGCACTTGACTCCAGTCTAAAACAACAACACCTAGCCATTGCTTGATATCTGATTCCTACCCATTTTCAAACTTTTGTGTTTTTTGTTTGAAGCAGATGCTCTCAGCTGTGGTGAACTATCGTTATAGATGCTTGATTGTAACCTAGTGGAAGAGATGGCTTCTCAGGAAAGAGGCCAGAGAACCCAGCACCAATTACATCCTCGAATTACACAGCGGGACAGAGTGCATGCAAATACCTCTGCCTGCCAAACCACCCATCTAATGAGTGGCTAAATCATGGACCACTGCACACATTCACACGGTACCCACCCACCGTGTGGCATCAATGAGGACCATTTGACTCCAGGTGGCTTGGATGTTTTGTGCCATTCAAATAATAAAGTTATCTTTTCTCATCACCCTTGATGGCACCATGCTTTAAGTGACCACATGCTTCTGTTGCCAAGAGAGTGGATGTGTCTCATCTGGCTGAGCTTGGATCTCGGTCTTTAATCACTGTATGCTAATGTGATCTATACTCAACCTTTGTTTTTTTTTTCAGAATACAACTACAAAAATCCATATTTAATAAGTCAAAAGCCATAATTAATGGATGTAATTTTCTTTTACCTTGTATTTAGGATGCATTGATGTTAAGTTAAATTATTTAAATGGTTATTTTTGTTTTATAAGGTCTTTATCTCAAAAAGTAGAGCATGGTGTTAGCAATGTGATGGTTATGCTTAAGGAAAGCATGGACTAATAAACTGTATGTTTACCATAAATGCATAAATGTAATGTTTATGTCTCAAAACGGACAATATATATAAATTGCCAATATTGAAATCCCAAACTATCTTGTTTATTTACAATTAAAATAAAACACAAAAAATATTTTTAATAGCTTTAAATGCTACAAATGAATTTAGATGTTACAACATTATAATATTATGTGTTTTGAGATTTGTGAAACATATTTTCCAAGATGAGTGTCATCCCTAGTGAAAAATTTATATACAGTATATTAATAGATTTGAACTATACTTATTATGAAGTAAACGTAATTAAATATATTACTTTTATTATATTTACTTTTTTACTGACTCTGGTGTCTCCCAAGGTTTTTTTTCTCCATTTCCATCACCGATGGAGTTTTGGTTCCTTACCGCTGTCGCCTCTAGCTTGCTCAGTTGTGGATACTTAATTTCCAGTGATATTTGGACTGAATTTGAATTGAACTGAGCTTACTTTGACATCATCTACAAAGCATATATAAAGCTTTTCCCCCTACTCTTTAAAGTTGATAAGCTTATTTGTTTTGCTCTTCTAACTGTGCACATTTCGTGTTTCATTATTTGCATTCCAAATTGTTTTCCCTTCTTTTTGCGCCCCTATCAGAACATACAAGAGGTGTTGAGATTTGAGAACCATTGAACTGAACATAGATAGAAGAATCTTTATAACACTAGAGAAGTTTTGATGTTGTCTGCTGTTTTATGTTGGTCTACCCACCACCTTTTTCAACCCTCCAGAGACATGGCAAAAAGACAAATTTCTGGAGGAAAAAAGAACAACCTTAGATTGAGTATGAACATGGCATGCCAGAGCAGATGGGCCTGTAGATAGAGGGCTGTGAAAGGGGCACAATGTTGTTCTCCAAACAGCCTCCAGACAGAAGGCAGAGCATAACTACCTAAACCAAGAGGTAGTTAGAACTGACACATTTAACTCCTGACCTCACAGTGAGGAATCTTACATGATTGGAGGATGACACACAATCATTTCTTCAGGCGGCATCTTTTTTCTCCCTGTAGACACAGACCACCTCAGTGTGTTGTCAAGATTAGGTACAAGTCACTGCACTCTTTTTGTGTAAGACTCGTCACTGTCTCTGATCTGTTTTTACCCAAATAATATGTAATTAATGTAAATATGCAAGATTATCTATCTTTTTAAATACTTGCAAGTGCTGTGAGAAGCTGGTCTATATATACTTATACGTATAAGTATATAGTATACTTATACGTCTTTTGTTCAAAATTGTTAATATATTCCTCTTGTGCTGTCTTTTTAACACACATTACAGTGTGGTTGATGTCTCCTATTTTATCTACAGGACTGTTTTTATTTTTTGTTAGATTTTTATTTTTTTCATTTACAAAACAAATGTGATCATTCAATATGGCAAGCAAGCTTTGTATGCATATTGAATGTAAATATTAGAAATGAAAAAGAACATCCTTTTTAAATGTACCTTTCTCAATGAATCGTTATGTTTTTATTACCTTAGAATGAGCAATTTCTAGCTACATTGCGGGTCCCCTTACGTGGAAATCTCCACCTTGTTTCTACAGTAGCCCTAAACGTTTAAACTGCTCTACAGAGCACGTTTTGTCACATTGTTGTTTTTGCGTTTAAAACAATGACACAATGATGAACAAGTAAATTAACATTCGCAATACCATTGATTTATTGAATAATTAAGTAAATAAAATTCCTTGATTCAGCTCCGTAAAGAAATCTCATTGCTCTCTGCTGTCTTTACCGACGACATCTTTACCTGCGTCGGCAACTATAGCTTCTCTAAAGGGAGTGGTGAACGAGGAACTGAGCCGTTGTTTGCAATTCGAAACCTCACCACTAGATGCTGCAAAAATTTACACAATGCACCTTTAATGCTGACAACAAGGAAAATCAGTTTGCTTTATGGTAGGAAAATTAAACCTAATCTTAAATGATATAATATAAATGAATAATATAAATGAATATAAATGAAAATCTATAAATGAATAAATTTTCATGAAATTAGAATCTGACATTATGTTCCAGACACTATCTGGACACTGGGTCTGTGGAAAAACTTTCCTGTCACAGTCGTCCATAATAAAAGGGCGAAGTTCATGGGTGAAGTGGCCCTGTCATCTCCAAGAACTGGGAACACTAAGGAACACTTCTTAAACCTCTGTTACGAATGCAGTCTTCTCAGTGCTGACATCCCATTTCTTTAGGGATGCTAAAAGGCACTTTAGCAAGACTGGTGAACTGTAAAGGAATATAAATGAATGTACAGCTGAATTCTGCAGTGCTCTGCAGTCAAACTCAACTCATGTTTACTAAGAGTGATACATTATTAATATGCTTTTTGGGTCCTGCAGGAGCTTATTTAATTTCTCAAAGGAGTCCCGGTCTGTTAGATAGTAATGCAGGTAATGCTGGTAGACACCAGCACATTTATTAAAGATAAGTTGGTGTGATTGCTCCTTACAACCCAATGTGCTCTGATAAGATTCACAAATAGAATATAACACATTGATCACAAATCTGCGTCACTCAAAATCATGGGCTGAAATGAGTCCTTATGTAGTTCAAACAATGGTTTATTGTTTCTTTCAGTAGACATGCAGTTATTTTCAAAACCTTTGCTTTTATTAAATATAAATGTTTGCAGGATCTGTGTGTTTGAATAGTTTGAAAGACAATTCTACCTATAATACGTAATATATGTAATTCAAAGACAGATTGATTGGTTTTATTGATTCAAGTATGTGTAGTCTCTGCAGTTTCTAATCATGTTGCTACTTAATTGAACTGTTTCTTTAAAAATTAATGGTAGATTCAAATCTTCTGCAAAGTCACAAATTTATCCATTCCAGATAAAATAATTACAACCATTTGTTACCACTTATAAGCACATTTTACCGAAAATAGTGCATTCACTGCAGTGTAATTTTAGTATTGTTTATATTCAAATACTGTATATGTTAGGAGTATAACAGTAAATGTATTCATACTTAAAAATTTCGGTATGGGTTTTTGGTTGGTTACGCATGCCTACTGAACAAATACAATATTGTTTTAACCACTGCATGAGTGAAACTTCATTGGAAACTTAGTTTTATAGATTGTAACTTTTAATTAGAAAGCAAAGTCTAATCTTACAAATTATGCCAATTTTTCAGGAAATTCAATAAATTATATTTTCATGGCTTTTGATGTGGCGCGAGTCGTGACAAATCGCGGTATAGGTGCCTCAGTTCAAACGGTCAAGTAGAGCGTGATCATCCCTTCCTTTTTCTACTATAGATTTAATGCGAAATATACATGAATGAACATCTCATGCCTCACGGAATCGCTCAATCAGTGTTTCAACTGTGGAAAGAAGTCAATAAAACAGCTTGTAAACAAACTGTCAAAAATAATTAGTAATACAATTTTAGTTTGGGCTCTGTTGTTAATTGTAACCTTAGTAATGTAAAAGGGCTCCCTATAGTTTAGAACATAAGCTGAAGTAGATTTTTATCCCTAGTAAAATTTTTAAACCAATTTTATGTTTAGTCTTTACCCCGTTCTACTGAAACCTTACCAAACCATGAAATCAAATCGAGGAAAACTTTTCTAATTTTTGTAAGTTCTTCATCTAAAATGTACATTTTATTTTATTGTAGGTTTATTTCATTTAAATTACTACTACTACTAATGCTACTACTACTAATGATAGTACCGGTAGTAGTTGTAGTATTTTTATAGTTTTAGCAAGCAAAATGAACACATAAATATGCAAAATACTAATATTGCATAAATTGTCATTGGCTTTGTCTGTTGATTAAAGACACGTTTATTTCTTCATTATAAATCATTGTATGGCTATTCATCAATAAAGTGGCTGTGTGAGAAACCACAGTAAATTAATCTTCCCTATAAATCCCTGTGATGCTTGTTGTGTGATGTCATGGTAATTTCATCAATAGGGAAATTCACTATATCAGTATGCTGTGTGCATGAGAGTTTTTGTAATCTTCCTTTTAAGCTTTCCGCTTAATGTCTGGCCCCTGTTCGTTTATTAAAGCACATATAAGCAGTGAAAAGATTGCTGTGGGTTTTGCATTGTCAGTTGGCTTCAGTCTCTCTCTCAAATGTGCCTGCAGTGGTCAGTCATGTGAGGTAAGGCTTGCATCTGCAGCCACTGTCAGTAATCAGTGTGTGGATCTCACAGCTCCCAGCAATCAGCTGTAATTGAGGCATTCTTCAGAAGACTGTGTCGTTCTCAGGAAATAATCCTGATTGTGCATTTCATTTTACATTCTCACGATACATAATTTGTTACCTCTAATAATTCTAATTTGAATGAAATCAGAAATCTAATCAGACTCAAATGGATGATGACACACAGCTGTGTTTGCGTAGTAGGTTTATATAACATTCCGTGCAGAGAGAGAGACGATTTTGACTTACGAAAAACAAATGTACTGTGAATAATACTGTTAAATTGTCTTATGGGATATTGTGTGTGCTCATGTGTGCAGGTATTTTGAAATGAAGAAGGGTAAATTCGGTTCAGTTCAATTTATTTGTAGAGCACTTTTCCCAATACAAATGGTTCCAAAACAGCTTTACAAAAACTAGTGCCATACAAGCCCCTGTGAGCTGGTGGCAATGACAAGGAAAAACTCCTGTAGATTTTTTTTTGTAGAATAAAGAAGAAAAGGATCCAGGACTCGGATGTAATTGTCAGTAAGCGTACCCTTCAGCAGCATTAGTGCTATACCCTTGAATATGACATATTACCCAACCTGAAATTATGGGGCGATTTCCAATTAAGGCTAACAGAAGGTTGAGCGGTCAGGTGTTTCTGCAATTTACTATATATTGGAAAATATGTTCTTTTTTAGTCTACCAAGCACCCCCCCCCTCCTTTCCTCCAGTTTAGATTTGCTTGCTACTGTCTGTGTACTATCTATCTATCTATATATCTATCTAATTTTCTTCTTTTAACTCCTTCCTTACGTTCAGTTTTGAATTGCAGTTTTCCATCCTGTTACCTTATTAACACAGATTTTAATTCAAATTCAGAAATGCGATTGGATTGGATAAAATCAATTCTTGAAGATCTAAGTAACCACATAGCAATGCATGTCACAAATATCAAATTGTAGTGATGAGTTTTCCACAAGCAAACTTCAGTAATGTAGTTTTTCCTCCTAGAATTTCCTTGACAATAGGTACAGAAAGAAAATGAAGCGGTAAAGGCAGAAGTTGGTTTAAGGGCAGAACAAGAATTGAGACAGGTGGGTTTAATCTCTGCTTCGATTAAATTCACACCCATATGGTCATGGCTGATAACATCAGAGTAGTTCTTTCTCATGAAGATAATGTCAGGCTGGAGACAGGTAAGAATATGAGAACCTCCGAGTCATTCATCTGGGCGTCTGGTGCTCTGTGGGATCGGTTGTACAGTAGAGTTGAAGCAGGTTCATCTCTGAGAGCTGCTGTGTAATTGAGTCTGAACTCACACCTTCAGTGTAAACCCTGACAAATTCAGAATTTGAGTAAATTCATTGCCTCACAGTAATTAAGCAGTTTCACAGAATGGTAATGGGGGCTTCCATTGTGGTGACGAGCGGAGTGTGTGGTTAGGTCAGAAACAAGCTGTTATTAGCCAAAACTGCTCTATAAGTTCAAAGAAAGATCATATTTTGACCCATTATTTTGACTATGCAATTGTATTATTACATTGCAGGACCTAAGTCTGTTTTTTTTAGAACAAAGTCTGCTCTTCTTCAAAGAGACTTTTATTTTTTAAGAGCAGGGTACATAAGGTTCCCAATTGTCATTGATCACAATAATGGGGGCTTCAAAGGAAATTAAAATGTTAACAAAACGATAGAGAGTCTGTTGATTCTAAATAATAATTATTTAGGTGTCCTCACCATTGTCTGTGTGTCGTTTAATGTCTGAACTGGTTAAATGTCTTTAGAATGTATTGAGTCAAAATGATAATGCAAATAGTTGAAAAAAAAAAAGGTACTGCAAAAGACATTAATGTCATCCTGTGCAACAAGTTGGCTGTTTTTGCAAAATTTTCTTTTTCTTTTTCTTTCGTAACTACTTTTTGTCACAACGTAAGTACCTTAAGTACATTAATTTCACTTGGAAGTTAACCCTTTTGTGTTAAGAATATATATTTTTTTCATTATTTGAAACAGAAGATGTCTAGTTCAAAGAATATTTTACATGGGACAGAAGAGTAAGGGCCCTATAATACACCCGGCGCAATGTGACGCAAGTGTGTTTGCTAGTTTCAGTCCAGTGCTGTTCGCATTTTAATGACTGTAGCACATGCATTTGCGCTCATTAGTTCACGCATGGTCTAAAAAAGAGGTGTGTTCAGGCACATTGATATCGTAATGCTATTTTAAGGAGCTGAAAATAGACTGTGCCATAGACCAACTCAAACCTGGTCTAAAGTCTGGCGCAATGTTTTTTCTTTGTTATTTGAAGAGCGTGTTAGTATACGCGGGTCCACAATGCTGTGTACACACTAAACACGGGGATGCACATCAGCACACAAACATGCCAAATATAACAAATTAGACCATGTGCCCAGGTGCGCCAACCGTTTTTCCGTCGTTAAAGTAGCAAAAGTGGATTTGGACACGCCCTAAGTCCACCTGCACCTTGCACTTTACGATTTGCGTTTAGATCATTAAAATAGGGCCCTAAATCTGATTGCATGTGATTTTTGAGTGAAGGGTACAAATTGTTAAGTTTTGTTGGAGATCCGCAGAGTTGAATTTCAAATAATCTTAACTGTTTCGAAATGTGTCTTAAAATTTTAAGATTATTTATTGAATTAATATTTAGCATATTTTCAGTTAGACCTTTTAATTTTTTTTTTTGGGTGTTGATTTTTTTGTCTCGCATAAAATAGATTTACAATTTTGAATCACACTGCACACACTTGTGAAATAATGGAATTACATGAACAAAAACACACTGTTTGAGTGCATAAAACATCAGTGCATCAGCTAGCGTGATATAATATCTCACTAAATTTTTATGACAAGATTAAACACTATATCAGATTTTTAAAACTCTTCTTGCACAGCGCTAACAATTATGTGCCAGACGTGTTGCCAGGTTTGTTAAATTCAAATTAATTTGGCATTCCTGTAGTTCTAATAATTCTGAATCTGTAGTAGCTACCATCAATAGCTTTCACTCCCATTAGGATTGAACGGTTTGTGCTCTCAATGTAATTTGTGCTTTCGACAACCTAATTAGAGTTGTTGATGAATGAAGCAAGCTTGTTTTGGCAACCCAGTGCAGGTTTATGTGGAAGTCTGTTGGCAGAGGCAATGACAGCAGTGAGCTACTTTTGGTTTCTCTCTTGCACTTAACTTCTCATCTATCAGTGTACACCAAGCTTCCCTTTTATTGCAGGAGATAGGGGACTGTTAATCATCCCCATATTCATTAAAAGCAGACACATAATCAATTGTGAGCAGCTTGCCAAAGAAGCTGCCTCCGATGGTTCTCCGAGGAGAGGGGAGAGTTAGCAGAAGGGGGTTGAGATAATCAGAAATACAAATCTCGACATACTGGGGTTTAGAGATGAATAATACGAGAATGATATACTGAGGTTTTAATTTTCCATTTGTATTCCTGATGGTTTCTTCATGACCGTTTATCTTGAACTACACTGACATCTTCTGGCATGTGTTCTCATGTTTTTCCTTGTATTTGGGTGCCGTAGGCCCTTGTCCCTCTTCTGTTTGTTGTGCAAATAGGGCGATTGCTTTTTGTAATGCAATAGTTTGATGATTTCATTCTTTGTTTGTCTTGGAATTGCATCAAACCTCCTACTTGTCTTGCTGTTAGTCTGTTATAAGCTGCCATACTTGCCCAGAGATTTCTGTGCCTGCAGAACTTGAGCAACAAAAATTGATGAATAAAATCATAAGATAAATTAATCGCTCCCTCCTTACATGTCATACATTTAATATATTTTAACACATATTTGATTGCACTTTCAGCTTCCAGTAAGACTGTAGTAATCTCAGCTTTATTTAAACATTTGGTAACACTTTAGATTAAGGAGCACCATTTACTTGTTGCTTATTAGCATGCATATTGGCATATTTGCTGTGTAGTAGTACTTATAAAGCACATATGGCTTATTCTGCATGACCGTATTCTAGATCCCTTAACTCTATGATTAGGGTTTGTTTGCTCCCAATTGTAAATATTTTGTAAATACCACTCGTAAATATTAAGGGAGGAAGGGAGTGCAGTGCCATTTCTTTTGTTCATTGTTTGATCTACATTTCTGGGTTAGGGACTTAGGGAAGTTTCGTTATTTTCTTTTGATGTATTTTCTTTTCTTTCAGGTAATTTATAGGGGATCAAATTAGCCATTTTTATTTTATTTTTGTTATTTTTGGCCTGGTCTACTCAAGTAGATCACTTTATCTCTTGGTTGTTTGTAGACCCTAGACATTAGTAACATAAATTGGGGGCTCGTCCGGGATATAGTAATAGTTAATAGTAAATATGTGTAATCTGAAGTATTACCAAACATTTACTCTCCATTTCTTGGATTCTTCTTTAAAATCAACACAAAAATGTGGGAAAAGACAATCTGGGCCTTGTAATAAAATCTTATATTGAAGCAAAGCATCAGCTTGCATTTATATTTAGACCTTCTGTCCTCATTTTTTTTTTATAGTCGATGTGTTTCTCTTGCTAAAAAAGTAATAATGACGAGGCAATGACTCAGACTCAGGCTTTTTTTGACCTTAACTGACACCTAAGGGCTGTGACGGAAGTGTCTTCTTTGAAATGTGTGCTTGTGTCTGGACTTGTCTTTTCCCCATGACATTCAAATCTTATTAAATCTTAATTGTTTTCTTTAATTCCTTTTGAATTATTTCTATTTAAGTTTGGTAAAAACATTTTTTACTGTGCTGTATATGATCTATATATGATAGGAGACAGTGCAAACTCAAAAACATGATGATAAAACAATAGACAATAAAAGCTGAAAGGTTATTTTTGCAGGTCAATGTTGCTGGATTCAGTCTTTGCTAAGAGACACTTGGATTTTGTAACGTTTTATTTATTTTTTTATAGTGATAAAAATGACCACAGGCAAAATGAACCCATCAATCATAAACTGAGAGGGTCACGCTCATTTTTTTCTGACTATGGATGCTGTCTCTCTGTTATGGACATGTACATAGATCACCAAGTCACGTCCCCTGTCATCTCCCATCATTTCTATACGAGTATACAGGCTAAAGTCTGGTTTGAGCAACCAAGCAGAAGTCGTATCTCTCAAAACATCCTAACTACGGAGGGGGGTCTAAATTCTCTCACCTCTTTTTAGAAGTTCTTCCCTGTGATACCTCCTTCCTACTGGTTTACTGTCTATGTCACGCTGGTCCCCCAGTGCCTGCAGATCTAACCCCACTGTGCACTGTGAGAGGTGAGGGAGAAGAGACTATGTTCCTCAAACTTTCTTCTAGCTGGCAACTTTGTGTTACTTACAGCCCGGGGCTTGTTCGTAAGGCACTGGATGCTTAGAACTCTATGACAAGTCTTCAAATGGTTAGATTTGACATTTCATTGGAATACATGCCATTTATGAACACCTTTAATTATTATACCCCCCCCCCCGTTCTATTTTAACAAAGTAATAATAAACAAACAGTACATTGATTATGATATAACTTATGAGGAAATTAGTTATATATGATATATATTTATTTATTATTTAATTATGTTATTTCAATATAATATCATAATTAATATAGAATTTTGCTTATTTGTACTTGTTTTTATTTTAATAGTCATAAAATAAATATACAATACAATTTTTTTTAAATATTGTATTGATTAACTTTTTATTTAACATTTAAAAATGTAATATAATCAATGTATTTTTCATAATTTATTTAAATAAAATATAAATAAATAAAAATATAATTACATATCCTTGCAATGTGTTACAGATGCACTGATACACTAATTTATCAGAAAAATAAAATAAAATATATTAGAATTATTATTTTATTAATGAATTATAACAATTCTTCATGAATAAAATAAATTCAAATAAATTATTAAAATCAAAAGTTGAGCTAACATGAACATGAGGATTTTATTAACTGAAATTAACAAAGGTTAATAAATGCTGTAAACATTTAGATCTTTGTTCGTTCGTGTTTATGAATGCATTTTAACAAACGAGACCTTATTGTAAAGTGGTACTAGGAATTAAAAATGTACAATAAATGTAATTACATTTGATTATTTTACTTGATGAATTTAAATACTATATTATAAATATATGATACTATATTTATAATAAATAACATTAAATAGAACTCAATTTTTTTAAATTGTACACTAAAATTAAAAAGAATATTACAAATACTTTAACTTTAAATTTCAATAAATGATTAGATAATTCATTGGTTATGTTATAGTAAGAAATGAGAACACATGTATGACATTTGTATTTACATTATAATTTGGTAGAGGTTTTTTTATGCAATTAGTTGTTGATTATAGCATGTACAAAGTTACAGACAGAAAACTGCACATCCATGTGTTGTTGTGGGTGTCATTATCTTTAGCACTTTTCAACAGAGCAATTCATTCTACTCAGTAACAAATAACAACCCTTCTTACCACCAAAACCCCAAAAAGAAACCCCAAACCAGAGAGCAACAGCTGTGGTGGGCCGCTTCTCCCCTGCTATTTTGATTTCTGTCCCCATTTCCTCTTTATCACTCTTTGATAAGGTCACCCTACGCTGTCACCTGCTTTAACAAACTCCATTTACTTTCCACTGCAATGCTATTATCTCTATGAGATGTTGTCGGACAGACAGTATACGTACACAAAAAAAACTCATCATTTTGCTGCTCGGGAATCAAACCTTCCCTGTTCCTGTTGCTATTTTGTCCTCTTAACTCTAGAAATGGTAAATTTTAGATGCCTTCTTGAGATTTGTAATCTGCCATGTTTGCTGTGTAGCTGAATGAGAACATGAGTGTATGGTTATACAGATCTAAATGGTGTATTTCAAGGAAGTTTAGATGTTTATGCATGAAAAGGATACTGTATTCGTGTGTTGTCTATTAATTTTATTATTTCCCTCCCTGAATCATTATAATGGTTTTCTTTATGGCGTGCAACATTCATGCTCTCTTGGAACACAGTTCAACAATTTCTCTGATAGAAATGTCAAATACCAGGAACCGGCAGTAATTTCAATCAAGCCTGTGACCAAACTATATTTTGGATTTTTTTCCCTATTCATTTAGGACACAGGCGCACGGCACTGTGCAAATCATTGCCTGTTGTTATATGCCGTCGCATTCCTCCCCGTCCCAGACTGTGGCATGTTTGTACACAAAGTATTATTGTGTACTGAGGTGTGCAAAAGTAAACATTAAAGTGCCACTTTCCGAAGCAAAGAGCGATCTCATTAAATCACGAACGCACAGACCTCTTATCAAAGAATTCATTGCGGTCCCACCACCCGATCCCTGCTATCGCTCAAGCATGAATATCGTTTAGCAGTGTGTTAATGCATTGAGGTATGTGGGGAACTGTTACAGCCTACAGGTCTTTGACCCGATTAGGCCAGCTGTGGGATAATTCCATGTAAATCACCCACTGTGAGATTGCCAGACAGCACCGCTAACTAGAGGAGTGGGCCATTTGAATTTCATCCCCGTCATTCATGCGGCCTTAATGGAGAAGCAGAATTAACTAATTGTCAGTTGTGAGTCAAGGGTGCGATCCCTCACCTTATTGGAGGTGCTTAATGTGCTTCATAACTACTGAGTGTGTGACGGCCACGCCTTTGCTGTGAATTATTAGACTCGGTGTGATGGATATGCTGGAGAGCTGCGTGCAGATTAATTTCTTTGACTAAAAATGCTGGCGTACCTTTGGTCGTATATCACATCGCGCATCGCTTCATGAATGATACTCCTGCAGATAAAAATCAATCTAGACATTACACGCTCTAATCGGTGGTAACGAGCAAAGTCTGCATGAGGTCTGCATGGATATGATTCTGAAATCTGATGTTTCTTACTTTAATTTTTTTGATTGCATAAAAATATTCATTAAAAGTAACTGTGGGAGTTACGTCAGAGTAGCCATACTTGTAACTTTGACCAGAGGTGGTCTGTCAGACAAAAGAAGTGTTATGGAATGAGCTGCTTTTAATCAGTATACCAATTAATTTGAATAATTGAATAGCCAGGGTGAGGCTGACAAGATACAGGCTCATGTTGTTACTAAACTGACCAATCAAATGTGTATTTAAATCGAAAGATTGGCAGTGGTTTGTGCAACAGACTTTTAAATTCAGAAGAGAACTTTATACTTGCACTGAAAGAATTTAGTGTAGAAACAGTTTTCCTTCAGAAATTGCTAGTAAATTTCACAATTTGTGAAAAACAAGCTTTGTGTGTAAGATAATAATTCTTAAATTAGGTTTATTTTCCCTGACGCCATTGGCAATGCTTTTTGTCAGCAACATTTACTAAATGTAATTTAGTATATTTTTGTATCTTAATTTCGGATGTTTTTCCCCTAAATGTATAATTTTATTTATTTTACATAAAGAAGAAATGGTGGATGAAATTCTTCTATATTGAGTGACGTTTGAGGTCAAGTGCCTCTCTATTAATTTATATATTTTATCTTGGTCATGGTCTGTATGTCACTATAGTAAACAGCACAAATCAGAACTAAGCTTATAATCTGACGACATTTTAAATAATATTAAGTTATATATATAAATTATTAAAAAATAATAATAAAACATGTCAACAAAAACATCCATAATCTTTCAATATTGATTTACATATCAGCATCTCTGACAGACGGCTCAGAAGGCCCACTTGTTATACAGCACTTCTCTTCATTCTGTACTTGACTGTTAGAATAACATTACTCTTGTGCATACTGATTCCAAATAATCATGCATTATTCAATTAGCAACTCTTTCAAAACACATCTTGGAAAAGCAAACATCCGATTTCTGCTTTTTCAGCGTTGTAGAAGCACATCTCTGCCTGCAGCCTAGACAAACGAGACAATGCAGTTTACTTACGATCCACTGGGGGGCAAAGACGTACCACCGTCTTATTTAGCACAGAATGACAATGACCTATTTTAAAGAAACTACGTGCAAAGGCGTTCGTTTCTGTTTCTTTGAAATGCGGCGTGTATATTTGTATACTTATACATATGCATATCCATTGACATGGCGTTGCGCTGGAGTGTCGCATCATAAATTTAAAAACTCTCAGATTATTTGAAGAGTTCTGCTGAATCTCTTGAGGAGCCGAGGCAGATTTCTTTACTTCTATCAAACCCAGTAATACCCCGAGGAAGCATGCAGCACAAGCTTTGCTAGTTCTGTGAGTACTGGACTGACCTCATACTAACCGCTGGATCCAGCCAGTGATGGAGGGATTAAAACTGCATCATTTTTAGCTCTATAAATAATCTGCCCCGAGATCAGTCTGCTACTTCAAAGAGATGTGGCGAATAGATTAGCATGTGTCTTCAGTGGGGCGACATCTATTAATAATGATGCCCACCGTGATTTTTATTTATGTCTGAAGGGCTGTTTATCCTCAAGGGCACACGGGACGGTCCCTGGGGACCGAGCAGGTTGGCGACCTTGGAGCTCCTGGCGGCCTGAGTCAGGTCTCGGCAAATGCGGAGCACCTTGAAAAGGGGAGACAGCAAAATGTACTGAGAAGACACAAGGGAGCTGGGTTAAATCTTCAGAGACACACTGCAGACGGAGAGAGAAAGAGAAGGGGAGGGAGGAAGGGAGAGAGAGCGAGTGAATAGGATACAAGCGTTAACTGGGGCTCAGACCATCCGCTGGTGGCAGGATTAAACCGAGGGAATACAAGTAGCCTCGGGCGAGGGGAAAATTAGCTGGAGGTGAGGTTAGGACGTTTAACTAAGGTCACCGTGAGACCGGGTCTGATGGCGACTGAGGGAAGTTCAGACCAGGCGTGACACATCTGAGTATGGTGGCTTATTTGATATGCTCTACATCCTCTCTTGAACTTGAGCGTGTTCTAGAACACTGCAAGTCCTACTTACGTTTTACAACAGTGGCTCTCAAACTTTGCAGGTCAAGTGTTGACCTTTGATCAAACCAGAACCTCCAGGTATCACAGGTTTCCATTAGGTTTTTCATTTTCTATTTAATTGCACCAAAATCAAGTATGCTTTGGAACGTCAGTCAACGTTCAGACGATTTGCATATTAAGAATGTAGGTCATGAATAAAGGTTGTAGACGTACAAAGATATAATTTTAAATTATACATAGGTCGGAAACATTGTTCTTTTATAACTATTAAAAGCTGATTTTCACAAGCATTTATTCTTTCTTTCTTTCTTTCTTTCTTTCTTTCTTCATTGTTTTGAATTTCTGGGGCATTTCAAAACACCCCAGAATTAAAAAAAAAGCTGTCTAGTCAGGTTGTTACTTTATCCTTATGCCTTTTGTTTTGTATTAGGGCTGTGCAAAAAATCGAATGCGATTTTCATGCATATCTCATCCGTAATAACGCTCCTTTAATTGGAAGTATTATCTCCAGCACGTGTGTTCAGATCAGGGTTGCCAGGTTTTCACAACAAATCCTGCCCTGTTGCTTTTTGTTCTAGAGTTGATCGAGTTCAACAGTAGTGTATATTAGTTCTTTAAACTACTGAAGGCCTTTTGCATACCACCTGGAGTGTACAGTATGTGAGGAGCATTGTTCTAGAGTTGATAGAGTTGATTTTACTCCTGTCCTCCAGTAAATGCTGCTTATTGTTGTGTGCTTCAAAAGCCTGAGGTAGACGTTTGTCAAAACCATCCACCTCCACAACATTCTCAAGAATGTGGCTGCATTCATCACAAGTGAATTTGTCACGATAATAGAAAACCTTATCCACAGACATCAGCTGGGGAGAGCATTCCTGTAGTTACCTTGAAAGATTTTTACACTTCCTTTCAACACTCCTATAGCTAAAGAAGATGACTGATGACATTTATAATTCAAACTTGTGAAGATGTTATTTCAGGTCTCTCACCTCAATGACATGTTGTTTGCCAACCAGTAATAAGAGAATATTTGCATTTGCAGGAAGCTCAGCAGTTGCTAAGTATAACAGTTTTTTATATATATATTTTTTTTTTATGAAAAGTGACAAAAATTATGAGGCAAATTTCATACGTCTTCTAACAGAATGTGAAACTCCCCCATCGGTGGCCCTGTCAGTTTTCTGTGAGCAGTTGCAGTGGCAAACATATCATTAAAGCTCTCAGTCCTTGAGAGCTTTTCTTGTCTCTAGCCACGCTGCTGATGCAAAAGGCTTCAGGGACTTTTTCAAGGCCTCAGCCTACTTCTCATCTGCAGACAGAAAACTGTGGAAGATGAAAAGAACGGAATAAGACTCTGTGTGGTGCCTCTGTTTGGTGAGAGCAAATAATACAAGTCGACCGCTTGGCTTTGAGGCTGAACACAAGGATTTTAGGCTTAAAAGAGTTTTCCTGCCCTCGGTTTCTGTTTCTGCAACCAGATCTAGGTTTAGTATTCAAAAAGGTAGTTATCTGAATGACTTCCTAAAATATCTGGTTAAGTATTCAAAAAGGTAGTTATCTGAATGACTTCCTAAAATATCAGGTTAAGTATTCAAAAAGGTAGTTATCTGAATGACTTCCTAAAATATCTGGTTAAGTATTCAAAAAGGTAGTTATCTGAATGACTTCCTAAAATATCAGGTTAAGTATTCAAAAAGGTAGTTATCTGAATGACTTCCTAAAATATCAGGTTAAGTATTCAAAAAGGTAGTTATCTGAATGACTTCCTAAAATATCTGGTTAAGTATTCAAAAAGGTAGTTATCTGAATGACTTCCTAAAATGGTGTAGTGGCATATAAAATCCATACAGAAAAAAAAAAAAAACAGTATGTTTAATCTGAAATTATTATTAAAATAAAAATTATTGCTATTTTTAACCTAGACATTTTTTTATAGATGGTTTCATTGTTGTTGTTATTATGATTACATTCGCACTGTGTGTGTGTGTGTGTGTGTGTGTGTGCCTATATATATAGTTTGTGAACCCCTTGCAGATTCCAGAATGGATGCTCCAGAAGGAAATACGATGCATTACATCATACATTTTGAATTTGAAGATCAAGGTAAACTGTACTTAATTTGTTTTCCGGGAAACATGCAGGTATCTTCTGTTGCTTCCGAAGGGCAGAACTAAATGGAAAAAATTATATATTTTTCTACATGTTCAAAAGTTTTCTTCTCTTAATGCATTGTGTTTCCGTCTGGAGCGTCGGTGAATGTTTGTACCTTTTTTAATATTTGTGTTTGAGCCCCTCAATTGTCCTCAGTGTGAAAAGATGGATCTGAAAATCATACAGTCACTGCTTGAAAGGGTTCAAATATGCAAAAGCTGGAATGCTGGGATGCTGGACAATTAAAGATTCCGCAGGACATCAGTGCTTAAACACTCATGAACAATCATCACAAAACAAAAAACAGTCATGGATCATGCAGGTAACCATACAGTATTAGGAACCAAGTGTTCAAATTTTTTTGAATGAGGTTATTTGTCTTGTGGACTTAATGTAAACCTCTTATGTAAAAATATCTAAATCAGGACAGTACTAAATAAAAAATAACATGCATTTTGTATGCACTATATACATATATATGTGTGTGTGTGTGTGTGTGTGTGTGTCACTCACTTGGCTAATCAGCCAATAACATGGCAGCAACTCAATGCATTTAGGCATCTACCTGTAGGTGTGGTGAAGAAGACTTGATGAATTTCAAGTCAAGCATCAGAATGGAGAAGAAAGGGGATTTAAGTGACTTTGAACGTGGAATGGTTGTTGGTGCCAGACGGGCTGGTCAGAGTATTTTAAAAACTGCTGATCTACTGGGATTTTCACATACAACAATCTCCAGGGTTTACAGACAATGGTCCAAAAAGAGAAAATATCCAGTGAGAGGCAGCTGTGTGACGAAAATGCCGTGTTGCTGTCAGAGGTCACAGGAGAATGGGGAGACGTGTTAGAGATGATAGTAACTCAAATAACCACCTGTTACAACCAAGGTATGCAGAATACCATCTCTAAATGCACAACACGTCTAATACTGAAGCAGATGGGCTACAGCAGAAGAAGACCACACCAGGTGCAGCTCCTGTCAGCTAAGAACAGGAAACGGAGACTATAATTTGCACAGGCACACCAAAGTTGGACTATAGAAGATTAGCTCAACGGGTCTCATTTTCTGCTGGAGCATTCACATGGTAGGGTCTGAATTTGGCATAAACAACATGAAAGCTTGGATCCAGTGTACAAAGTTCCTGGAAGTCATACTCAAGTAAAAGTACACGTCTTACCAGAAAATGACTTTGGTTGAAGTTGAAGTCATCATTTAGAATATGACTACGTATTTAAGTATTGAACGTAAAAGTACAAGTAAATGGAAAAGAAGCAAATAAATATATATAAAAAATGTTCATACACTGCTTGTATGAACATACATACACCAAGATTTTGTTCAGTTTTAACTCTTTTTATCCATTTTGTATTTTTGGATAAGAATAAGAAGCTGTACTTAGTTCATCTGTACTTGTTCTCTTTTGTTGGAAAAAAACTATTTCTGGAATCTGCTTCTGAAAAAGCATTTAGTTGTATTTTCAGTTTATGTATCTAAGAGGGGATATTCATGCATTTAACCTGCAGTTACAGATGGACAAATCATGTTAAGTATTTAACAAAAAACATTGAATAGTGATATTTTAAATGATTTAAACATGAACAAAATAGTTAAAATGTGAAATTGAAACCGCCAAAGTTACTGTTAATAAGGGAGTCATTGAGATTCAACTGATTCGTTCAAACAGCTGATTCTTTAAGAAACAAAGCATTTGACCATGTTAGTAGGCGCGTTCGAATTGAAGCAGTGCTGCGCAGAATGATCACTGTATGACATCAAACTAACGCGAGAGCAGACGGATCATATGCAGTCTAATCACTCTCACGGTACTTTCATGTCATACCGCGATAATTCTGCGCGGCGCTGCTTCAAGTCGAACGTGCCTAATGAGTGAATCTCTGAATTATTTATTCAACCGATTCATTCAAGAAGCTGATCCATTCAATTAAGTAAACACCGTCCGTTGCTCAGAGACGCAAAACAGTGCTGTGGTCTGTTTGGAACTATTTTTGTTGGCAAGATTGAGCAAGAAAAAACAATATTATGTCTAAAATGTCACCTATTTAGTTGATTATTAAATGTGTTCATGCTGATATTTGCAGAAAAACTGTACTCTTTGTGTGATGCAGATTAACTATATTAAATTATATAAACATAAAAAAGCATACAGAAGCATTTTTGCCATCTAAAATTCAGAATGTTTGGAATTGAATTTGAGACTAATAAATCACACTATGTGGGATGTATCCTACTTGTTAATGTCAGATACCACATCATTGAAACAACACTTACAATATAATCGCATGCTGTATATCACACTCCTGACTCGACTTGAGTGGGAAATGAATCATTTGTGGTTTTGCTTGTTGTACTTGTTTGCACATGAGCAAAAGTGTTTTTAGGAGTCTAACTTGCAAGCGATAGACCTCTGATTCGTCAAACCTGCTTTCCTGCAGTCTGTGTTCTTCTGACTATTTTGTAGTAAGTAACGAATATGGTTTGGGGAAACGTATAGGAGTAAAAGGATACATATTATTTAGGAAATATAGTGAAGTAAAAGTACAAATTGGCTGAAATATAAAAACTCAAGTAAAGTACAGATACTCCCAAAAAATACTTAAGTACTGCAATGAAGTATTATTACTTCATTATAATACACCACTACATGGATCCATCCTGCCTGTCTCAGCAGTTCAGGGTGGTGGTATGATGGTGTGGGGGATATCTTCTTGGCACACTTTGGACATCTTAGTACCAATTGAGCATTGTTTAAACGTCACAGCCTACCTGAGTATTGTTACTGACCATGTCCATCCCTTCATGACTACAGTGTACCCGTCTTCTGATGGCTACTTCCAGCAGGATAATGCACCATGTCACAAAGCTCAAATCATCTCAGACTGGTTTCTTGAACATGACAGTGAGTTCACTTTACTAAAGTGCCCTCCACAGTCACCAGATCTCAATCCAATAAAGCAGTTGTGGTGGAACGGGAGTTTCTCATCATGGATGTGCAGTCGACAAATCTGCAGCAACTGCATGATGCTATCATGTCAATATAGACCAAAATCTCTGAGGAATATTTCCAACACTTTGTTGAATCTATTCCATGAAGAATTAAGGCAGTTCTGAAGACAAAAGGGGTCCAACCCGGTGTATATATATATAATTTGAGTGTTAAGTTAAATTTAATTTAAAATGGAAATATGTAACTATGTCTCAGATATTTATCTTAAATTTTGCTGTACATTATCCACATTATTGAGAATATTAATATTAAATTACTTGATGACATTGCAAGTTCATCGTGAGACTTTTGATTACATGATTTGATGGGTTCTGCATCTTAGGGGTATGTATTTTTTATTTTGTATCAGTATTTATTTTTTATTATAGATTATGGACTTGTATTTGACCAATTAATGGCTTGATGATAGATTTAATTCTTACAAACACACAGCTTTTCACTTCACAAGACATTAATTGATGGACGAAAGTTGCATTGATTACTTGTGGATTATTGTGCTGTTTTATTCGATGTTTGGACTCTCATTTTGATGGCACCCATTCACTGTAGAGGATCCATTAGTGAGCAAGTGACGTAATGTTACATTTTTCCAAATCTATTCTGATCAAGAAACAAACTCCTCTATATCTTTAATGGCCTGAGGGTGAGTACTATGCATTTTCTTGTAAGTGAGGCAGTAAATGCTAGATTTAGGGCAGAGTGTTTAAGGGGAGACTCCCTCGTTCTGATCTGCTTGTTGCCTGAGGAGCTACACAATTTTGCCTGTATAATAATTTTTCTGGATCTGAAGCCAAAAATCACAAAATTTTTCCTAACTTTTTGAACACGGTCACATTCCCAAACTTTAGAAGAGGACTTTAAATTAGTTTTTAATGAGCATGTTTTGAGTTCCAAAGCAGCACTTTTGTCAAAAGATCTGAGATTTGATGAAGCAGCTCAGAATGGTTTGTGAATCTCTTTGTTGTGCAGTGCTGCTATTTCCAATACATTTAACAGTAAAAGATTTTTATAGCCCCAACATTTAGGTATGTACAACACGTTTAATGTACACTGTTATGAATGGTGGCTTGTCAGTGAAGAATGGAGGCACAAGCTGAGTTAGGGCTGCAGTGCGCTTTTATCTTCAACACGTTTTCACTCCCAAGGCATCTTGGATGAGCCCCATTACCTTTGGCGTCAATACCCTGATGTGAAGAGCATCGAAAATGTATCATTATGACATTTAATTTCTCTCAATATCCTGATGAATTTACTTTTAGAGCTTTATTATTCTAAAATGTCTCGATGCTTATAGATTCCTGATAAAACATGCATTTTGTATTTATTTATGCAATTTTTTCAGTGGTGATATTTTGGGAAGTCATTTTCATTTTGAACTCAGCAAATTGTATTCGTTCACAGTGTTTTAATCCATTGTTTCCTCTAGAAGTCCTGCTCTGCTGAACTTTCATTGTTGGCCAGGGATGGCAAAGCTAAAAATCCCCAAAATATCATCAGTCATACTTTTAAAGGCAGGAACAATGAAAAATGTTAATACATAATCAGTATATATACAGCCGGTTTTTTTACAAATATGCACATGTGCCACATTTTATCCTCGGCTAATTTAATTTAATTTAATTTAATTATTTATTTTCAGTATAATGAATACTGAAGTTCTTGTTAAAATTTCCCTGAAGCCAGACTGAAATAAAAGGTTGACTGACCACAAACCATTCTGAAGTTTTAGAATTCTCTGCTACAGCTCCAAGGTAAGGTGTCCTTGAGTTTCCCATTGCTTTGTTGTACAAACTTCAGAGTCTCTTCAGTTTATTCCAGTTGGATAGCATTATTTCCATGCCTCCAGAGTGATATGTTTATTTACACCGTGCAACAGATGTAAATAATAACCCCTCCTGGGCCATGCAGGTGTGCCGTGCAGTACCGCTCATGAGGGAGAATATCAAATGAAGATACATGCTCTGTTTGTGTGTAAATATCTGTAACCAGCAAATAAAGTCATCCACTTTCAAATTTCCAGTCGTCAACAAACATTGCAACTTCAACACCTGAACTATTTGAATGTTCATCCTGCACCTGCAGGTGAGTTTGCACTCCTGGCCTTCAATAGTCTTCAGTCTAACTGTAAAGACAGCATTTCATGGAGTAATTTACTAAAGGGTGGAATTGACTAATTGAACTCATAACTGATTTTAACTCTCTTCTGATGAATAACTGCTGCCATAATTCGTGGTTAGAAATCCCTCACCTCAGTCACGTTAACCCCCATCTCAGTCAATCAGACCAATCCAGACTTCACAGCATTTAACCGAAATGTGTTTTATTTTATTTGTAGTTGCACTACGCTTCAAATGTTTGGTTGGGTAAGATAATTGAATGTATTTGTAGTAACTTGTGCTTGCCAATGCTGCATTTATTTGATCAAAAATAGGTATATATATATATATATATATATATATATATATATATATATATATATATAATTAGCGCTTATAATGAAACCACAGTAGCCACAAATTTACAGTTGTCTGAGACGTCATGAAATGTTCTTTAGCATCACAAACCATAAAATGTAGTCAGGGTACTGCTATGGTTTACCATGGTTTCCAGAGATCTGGAGCTGATTCGGGGGTAGCTCGGTGGTTTGTGACTGTTGTCTAGTGGCGCGCTGTCTTTTAAAGGGCCGTTCACATATCGCGTCTTTTGCGGGCTCAAGATCATTATTTCCCAGGGGGGCAGAGTTTCATCTTTTTTTGGAGCACTTCTGGGCGCCGCCATTGGCTAGCGGACCCCCACCTGCTGTTAGCATTCCATTGACTGCCATTCATTTTGGTGTCACTTTGACAGTGAATAACTTTACATCTGAGGCGTTTAAAGACTCCATTTGTCCATTAATTATTTCTAAAGAAACACGAAAATGTATAAAAGGCTCCATTACATTGTATCTTACGTTATGGTCCCGTAGAAGCATTTTTTGTAAAAAAAAAATAGGCTAACGATTGTGTCATAACCAGCGACTCTCTGTCGCACTGTAGAGAAATTACCGTATGGACCAGAGGAGAAGCTCGCAGGCAATCTTTTACTGTCTATGAGGCAATCGGGGGAATGTGGAGGCATAAAGTCAAGGGAAATAATTGATCAGAATACTTAACAAAATTTGCTCCTGTTCACGCTCGCCTTCTCTGCAATATTTGGTGGGTGATTCAGATTTCTCTTGGCACAGCGATTAGAAGACTAACAGTTTGCTCACGTGATATCTATGTAAACAAGCTCAGTTTGAGTCTGCGCAGTACTCCCGACCCCCAGGAAGTAAGTGCTTCCAATTGACCTCATTTTTCTCCGTTGAATCCAATGGGGTCGATTTCTTTTAATGACTATGTTATTTCCAATGTAGGCGCGCGGGATGCGCACGCATAATGGAAGCGACGCGCACGTGAAAAAGGGCGCATCCGCACCGCATCGAGTTAAAAACATCTCAACTTTTCATAGCTGATCATAGCTTTATATGGATTGCCATTTTGAAATAAATTTAGTAGCAGAGCTACTGCAAGCGATTTTAATTGCTGCAAATCCAGAAATTTCTGCGTTTTCAGGTAGAGATCACGTCATGGTTGCTTAGCAACGACAGACATCCCAGGGGAGCAACTGCCCGAGTGCTTTGGAAAGGAGGAGAAAGCGGCGCGACTAGTGTTTTCCACGCGTTTTTAGGCGCAATATGTGAACGGCCCCTAACGAGTGTTCGAAACCAGCGCCAACATCGACTTACTTTATTTTTTATTTTAACACCGGAGAGTGCCAGGATGTTTTCCTCAGAGGTGCTCGTGCATCGCAGTTGTGCTGCCGTGGTACACCATATCAGTTTTTCAAAGGGAACAAATGGCCATTTTATTTGGCCTCTGTTTGAAGTATTCCCATACTTTTGATAACAGTGGTCTTTGTTTTTGTGATAGAATGCAACTTTTTCCATTCCCAGTATGCATTACGCGAGATGTAAACGGTGTGATGCGTCGACGCATTTCACACACGTCGACGTATTTTTGTAGTCGACGTAGTCAATGATGTCGACACGTTGTTGCGGCACTTATATATATATATATATATATATATATATATATATATATATATATATATATATATATATATATATATATATTAGTGCTGTCAATCGATTAAAAAAAATTAACTAATTAATCGCACAATTTTTTAAAATTAATCGCGATTAATCGCAATTAAAAGACTGAAACTTTTTGGATATGTAAATGTAAAATGTAAATAATGTAAACTCAAGACAAAGAAACTATTTAAATTCAAAATATGATTGTTTATTGGAATTTTTGTTTAACTTGTAACACAGATTTTCTCATGTAAACAACATACCTGCAAAAGACCATCAATATCCTCCAAATTAACTGTTGGCTTGAAAGCCATATTTATTACAGAAATAAAAACACAGGCATGTAAGTACCATTTGAATTTCAAAACAATCAATGCCAATAAAAAACAAAAATGATTTCCATGTTGAATTCTAAGTGGACTGCAAAAAAATTCCAAAGTATAGTCATTGCCAGTGCTTTAAGTGGGCCGGTGGTACCGCCACTTCCAAATATAGCTCTTGAGCGTACCGCCACCTCTCCGTGCGCCCAGAACGTGCTTGTAGCGTACCGGTACGCTCATTTGGACATCTGTTTTAATAGAGGTTTTAATCTTTTACCTGCACTGCCGATTTTCAGAGCGCCCTTCACAATGCAAGCTTCCTAATTCATCCCACCCAGAGCAGAAACTACATTACACATTCACCCTTAAGTTATACAAGTGAATAGCGCATGTGTCGCTTTTCCCACTGTTAAGTGTCAACAACTCAACGTGGCCGGAGAAGGTGTGTGAAACTCGTTGTGAGTTATACTAAAGCAAAATCTTCAGTATTTATTGTCTGATAAACATTAAAAACTGTCTGCGGAGGTTGAGTCGTCCTGCAGCCCCCGCTGGCTGTTCATTGGCTGCAGCATCTTTTTTCTAAGTTCTAAAAAAATACCGTAGACGGCAAGGCACAAATTTAGATATTCATTTATCTAATTAATCTATAGCCTATGCACAAAGACAATATGATCTTTTTGTCCCCTTTTTGTTTTAAAGCTTGATGAAGAGAGAGAGCGCAAGTTGCTGCAGCTGAGGAGGACAGTGATGCACGCGCACAGGAGTGATTGACAGTTCGCGGCACTGTGTACAAAAAATACTCCGCTACACAATTATTTCTTTATTTTCGTTTAAGCTTATTAACGTTAGCGTTACAGAAAGGTCTGATTTACGCACTGTTACAGTCATACAGTCATAATGTTTCTTGTGGTAGACTGAAGAGTAATCCGGCAGAGTTTTATACTGAAACTTTCCGTCTAAAAGTCCTTCCTTGGTCTTATCCATATTTCTTTGCACGTTGAACACACATAGGCCACAACTGGAAATAAAAAAAACTGCAACTGCGTTAATTGCGTTATTTTATTTTAACGCGTTAAATATTTCAAATTAATCGAATGCGTTAACGCGCTAATTTTGACAGCACTAATATATATATATATATATATATAATTATTATTTTAAAAAGTTATTTGTTCCTGTAATGGTACAAGATAAGTTAGATTTTTCACGTGATTCTTCAGATATCATTTATGCTATATATTTTTTATATTTGTTGAAAATTATGTTTAATACATTGCTACTTCATATTTTTGTGGAAACTGTGATTTTGAAAAACAAGAACATACCGACTCCAAACCCCAAACTAAATATTTTTGAGCACTATAATTATGAAATGTTTATGACTGAATTAAAAAAAACATTTTAAATTCCAATCAAATTCCTGAATTTGAGTTGAGATAACAAACAAGATGCAGAATTCAAATTAAAATTTGAATGAAAAATATTTGAATGCTTGAAATTCAAATGTGAAATCAGTTTTTGTTCGGACAAAACTTTGAACATTGGCTTGGCAAATCCATGTTTAAAAGTTTTAAAAAGCTTTATCGGATTTAGGTGAAAAATACAGTAGGTTTCTATTCATGTCATTTTAAATAAACTTCCTTTGGGACATCAATTGAAAATCACACATTTAACAGAAGGGAAGCATTTTTTCAAATCTGATTTTTGCACAATCCCGTTGAGCACCTGAACAAGAGTGACGAAAGTGACCTCTCACAATCTATAATGAGCCTAATTTGCTTTTGAATTAGACATGTCTGTGCCAGTAAGAAAATACAGTGACTGTTTTTAGTGTGCCAGCCTTTTGATGTCAGTAGCTTATTTCTTCATGTGACTTTCTCATGTGAGTTTCGGCTTCCACAACCCTCCCTCATCCCCCTCATTTAGCAGAAAAAGCTGTTTAATAACCATTCCTAAGTGCTTCAAACTGTGACTCGACAGTCGGCTGAAGTTTCTGTTGCGTCTACTTGATTTTTAAAGCCGTTGTTTACTTCACAGCCCAGTGTGTCTGTCTGAAGACGATTTTAAGTCACGTATACTGTAGTTTTAGAAATATGTATTCATAAGCCCTAAGGCCGAGTACTTCGTGCCTTGGGAGTCTGATCTGCAAAAAGACCTTTCATCTCCAGACAGCTGGCACATAAAGTGGGCAGTGATGGTTGTACGTTTTAGCGTTGTCTCACAAAATTGCTCCCGCTTTACTTCAGGCTCCTTGAAATGACTTGAGCTGAGGGAAAAATCATGAAACATGACAAGCGGTGTCTAATCCTAGGAGGGATCAGAGAGGTATGGTTCTGGAATGATCTCACTTAATGAAAGCGAACAGGTGATGAGAGACACCTACAGCTTATTTCACTCACTTGTTCGCAACCAGTTCAACTATTGGTTTGCATTAAAGTAATACTGTATCCTTTTAAAACACTTTTGTTTTAACATACTCCATGATTACCTATATTCAGTCTTTGCTTACTCAGGACACAATTATTTGATAAGCAAGCTCTCTCTTCTTTGTTTAGTAGCTGGTTTGTATCATCTGTGTAGTTTTTATTGAATTTGACTCCCAGCACTACGACTGCTGTCAGCAGAAGAACACACAGCATTGCCAAACTTACTGTAAATACTCTGGAGCTTCTCATCCCCACATGGTCATCTCCTGAATACCACAGACATCAAGTTAAATTCATCATAAACACTCGTATGACTACAATGTGTGTAATAATGAGAGGAGTCTCATCACCTGTGTGTTGAGGTGTTTGGTTTCTTTTGGTGTATGAGTTTTCAGTTTCTGTCCTGACATCAAGACTGTTTACAGGATCTGCATTAGCATAGATATCCATCATTTCATCATCTTCTCTGTCCATGTGTCCGGCTAATCTTCATATTGCAATAGACACATTCAGTCTGCTGGATTTAAATGTGAGACGCTGCACTCCTCTAAACTTTTACTTTAGAATTTTTACTTCTTGAAAGCATGGCTGTGGTCAAGAACATGTGATTTCCTGTTAGGATTCTTAAAAGAAATGCTTTTGCTGACTATTGATGATAATAATAATTTATTCCTGTACTCATTTACTATAGTTTATTGTATCTCCGTCAATGTACTCCTTCACTACAATCACAGACAACAAACACATTTGAACTAAAGTGTTTGCACTTGGTAGTATGAACAAGCACTTTAAATTTTTTGGTTTTCGGTTTCCTTTCTTGCATCGGATAATGACATGATGATACTGCAAAGGACACCAAATGCCACTGTCTGAAAATGGCTTCAGTGCTCTGCCGCAAGTCAAAAAAGCCCCTAATGCATTGCATTTATTTGTGTAAAAACTAAGACAGATGAAATGACTGCAGTCTTCATCTCTTGTGATTTATAATATATTTCAAAAGTTCAGGGGAAGACATTTAAAAGAGGAAGAAATTACTAAGAGTGTGCCTTTAATGTGTCGGACAAAGATAACATTCTGTAAATGCTGATTATTGTTCCTGTGTTGGTCAGTGTAGGTCTGCACCCTTTTTACAGTTTTTAACACTTCACAAAGTTTGAACATTGTCTGCATTGGTACAGATCATCATCTTCTCTGTTTACCGCATGTGTACCAGTGATGGTTTTGCTGATAAAAGTACTCAAGTTATCTTCAGGCTTTTTGGAATCATTGAAAGGGTGAATTTTGTCCAGTGCGGTTCTGTTCAGATGGATTGAACTTTGCGTCTTTTCTGTTTTTAAAAGATGCCACTGTGTTCTCCATGTGCATTTATGTTTTCATCTTGATAGTAGTTGAAGTTTAAACTTCTTAAACCCACAATCCCTGTTTTGATTTCTGTGTCCTATGACAGGAGTTCAGTTTGAGTCTGAAGCTTATGTAATTGATCTAGATGTGAGAACAGTGTGCTGCAATCAGTGCATTTCCATCCCTGTTTAAAAAAAAACATCATATGCTGGTTAGGTATGTTTTGAAGCATGGCCAGCTGGTTTAAGCTGGTTCTTAGCTCATCATATGCTGGTCCTAAACAGGTCCTAAGCAACTAGCTCATGACCAGCACATGACCAGCTCAAACCAGCAGCCATGCTTCAAAACATACCTAACCAGCACACAGTATGTTGGGTTTTTTCAACATCATGTGTCCTCAACATCACTCAAATCAATCCAGATTTCAGAATTACCAGAAATCATGCTATCAGTCTCCTTGTTTCAAATCTTCATTGCACAACAGACGTACACAAGGCACAACATTCTACTCTTTATCCTGAAATCAGATGTCGTTCACTTGACTTCAGGTTATTAGAGAGCAGGCGGTGGATCTTACCGCAGGTAGCCTGATGGGAGAACATGTGGCGTGCCGTTAAGACTCTGACAGGAATCACGTCATGCGGCTGCGTGCAGAGACGATGTTCACCTATCATCTCCACTCAGCTGAGGAGAGATACTCTGTCTGGCAGATCAGCTCTGCGGAGACATGTGACTCCACATTGTTTTCTACATGGGTGAGCTTCCCAAGTGAGATGCAGGATTGACTTTCCTGTGAGAACTCCCCTGTCTACGCAGAGAGGGATGAGCTTACATATTTGCATTTTTAAAAGTTTTTTGCTAATTGGAAGAAAATGTTAACTTTAATGCTGAAACGCAGCATTTAAATGACCGAGGCCTTGCTGGTAATGGTCATAACACCAGCTGTTGTTTGTGTTTGGTACTGAACACCACTGAAGTCAAAGCATGAGTTGAAAACAACACAACCTGTGCTGTTTCTTAACACACCTTTGTGTCTAGATAAAGACAACACATTTTGTGTTACTCATATGTCAATCAATGTGCTATTCCTCTTTACAAAGAAAGTGTATTGAAATCCTTAACAAACTAGTGTGTTATAGTTACACAATTTGCATCAAATATGTGTTATTTTTGATCCATTGGAATAAAAACTGGAATGCAATAAAAACACAGAATTTATTAAAGTGACTACATTTACATAAAAAAGTCAGCATTCAATGATTGTCAAAAATCAAGTAAATAAACAAAATATGGTCATTTAAACATTAGCAATGATGTTTGATTGAAAAGTTAATAGTAAATCTATAAATTGTATTGGTAACAAACCCAATGAATTTCATTATTAGATATTATTTTTATTTATTTTTATTCAAATCTGTTTTTACTAGATTTGATTGTTTGACCTTAAAATAGTACAGAATTTTATATTCCTTCTTCATTTCCCATTATACAATTTGTTAGTTTTTTCAAGGTTTAAACTGGCTTTTAAATCCAATGTTTTAAGTATGTCTCAGATTATAGATTTGTAGTTAAAATGGAAAGCAAATGTAAAGGCTTAAGGCTTAAGACCTTTACCTTCTGTTCACCCTCTTTCATTCTTTCCCTTGTGCTTTAGAGTAGAAACAATCTAGCCGAGTGCGCGAAGTAAATGAAGGTTAAACCTTATACACGGCATACTTAATGCACCTCTGTTCTCTGATAAGAAACGAAGGCTAATGAGAATGTAATTCCATTTAGTGACTAAAAATACTGAACAAAATGGACATCAAAAACACAGTTGATTATATAAAGGAGCTCTAGCTGTAGTTTATCAGTTTGCCTACCTTGGATTTCAATTTTGCCCAGCTGGACTGAGGACGGGCTTAATTCTCAGTACCAGGACTCTGAGGGAGTACTCAGGCCTCTACACAGCATGCTATTAATTTACTAACTATTAGCACCATGGTCTAAAATCATCCCATAAGTGTTTGCATGCAAACACTAATGCTGGAACAGAAGGAGCCTCTTGTTTCCACAAATTCCCTTTCTAGAGTTTGTAACGGATCTAACAGGTAAATATTTTAGCCGCTTTATTGATAGTGAGATCAGTTAGAGTGATTATTCTGTGCTTATGTAGCTGCCCTGAGCTGATGGAGGGGAGCAGCAGGGGAGACGTATTATCTACTTGAATAATGCGCTTGTGCTTTTCGTGAATAAATATTAAGAACATGTTTAACTTGGCTGAACTTACCATGTCCTGGAGTTCCCAAAGAGGAAACACAATAAACTGTGGTTAAGAAATCCTCTGTGTTCCAATAAGCATGCTTCTCTTAGACTACTTTAGCACAGCTATATTTTTTATGTTTTTAAATGATATCTCTTATGTCCACCAAGGCTGCATTTATTTGGTCAAAAAATAGTTTAAAATAATTGTTTTCTACTTTAATAACTTATTTGTAATGGCAAAGCTGCCATTTCTCCAGTCTGCAGGGTCACATGATCCTTCTTAACCTTCTTACCTTTTTAATACCTTATTTTCCTGAACTATTTTAGTCATTATATATACCACTGCATATGTTTTCAATTATAAAACAATAGACATAATCTTAGACATTGTGCAAGTTATTTATTTCAGTACTTGAAAAGTACAAGAAACAAACACCTAGTTGTACAGGGCTTCAGAGAGATCCAATGTCCAATATAACAAATAAAATGAGTCTAGAAAAATCAGTATAAGTAACTTAAAATCACAAAATTAATCAGTTTTATAAGGAGAAAATAGAGAAAACATAATAAAAATTCAAAAATACAACAACAAAAAAAAATATGATAAATGAACTAAAACAACTCAAACATTCTTCAGAATATATTTTACAGTGTTCTGCAAAATGAAAGAGAATCATGCAGGTTTGTAATGACAGGAGTGTAGGCTAATGTCTAGTTGAACTGTCCCTTGATGTTTGAGAAAGTTGTTAGCATGTCATAGGTCCATATGGTGGATGCAATAGGAAGCAGGAGACGCTTCCGTTGACAGAGAAAGAACTGTTTTGATTGTCAAATGAATATGGCATCAGATTCACAGGCAGTTACAATACCTCTATATTTGACCTTTTAGAGTGGGCCACAAATTTGACTTGAAAGCATTGGCAGTCTTTAACTTAGAGCGTAGCGTGTCTTGCATCAAACTGTCCATTTGGTTTATGTGGAAATCGGTTCTAATGCATGGTCTTTTATTGAGGGCTCACTTTCCTCCTGGCAGATCCATGTATGCTCAGCAAGCCTGTCTCAGCTGTCGGTACCTTCTTTTTTTATTGCCAAGCAATTAAAATCTGTATAGAAGCAGAGAGACCCTCGGCGACGAAACTGAGGAGAGAGAATCTTAGCAGCTGAGGGGGAGAAATGGTGTTTACGACATAATCGGCGAAGAGCATGACTTATCTGTGGCATGCGCTTGTGTTTGTGATGAGAGGGCTGCTGGGATGTGCCAGCGTCTTCCCTTGAAGAAGCTTACGGAACACTCTAAGCTATGGAGGTGTCATTTCAGCACAGTGTGGTTTTTAACCAACACCACAGCCATGAATACCAAACCAAACGCTTTGTAGAGCAAGAATGAGATTATGGAATCTGTTTTTTTTTTCTTCTGGAGAAAATACTGAGAAGCAGGAAACTTCTTCCTTTTGCTCTCTATTCAGTCAGTTGAGAACAATAGATTTTTTAAATAAATAATTTCTTGATTGTTAGCAGCACTTTAGTGCTGTGAAGTTTGAGAAAGAAAATGTTGTGCTTTGGTGAAAGCAAGAACATCTGACCGTCTATATTACCTCAAGTAACTTCTATTCATTTCAAGTTGCTTTAGCATTATCTGGATTTCTATCAATACCAGAGCCATTATTACCAACCAACTGGCAATAGAAAAAAAAAACGGAGCGGGCGAGAGCGTAGTAGGGTTGGTGCTTTCTTCTGTCAGCTGAGTGAAAAGGTTGATGAGTCATCTCTTGAACTAAATATTTTCCTCTCAAAAAAGCTTGTGTAGCATGAAAACATGCTGTAAGAGCAGCAGCAAAAATAGGTCATGCCAAATATCACATTTAAATGTGCAGCTCTGATACCTCCTTTGCAACAGCAAAAATACGACAGTGCCAAGTATAAAAACATAATTACAACCTCTGACAGCTTCTTTCAGTGTGTCTTCTTGATGTGGAAGTACCCAGTTTTATTTTTAGGTAATAGTAATATATATATAAATATATATAAAGTAATATATGTGTGAAATGCAATGGGTCTACATGGTTAAATGCATCTTTTGAAGCATCTTCTATTTAGTTTGTGTTCAAGATAAAAGTTTGCTGTTGTTGATTAATCTTTGCCAGGTTAAATCTTCCTTTTCGCTTCCACAAAAATGTAAATAAATCCATGTGACCTTGAACTGTGAGAAAAAAAAAAAAAAACATTGAGGATTCACCGTCTTGAGTGTATGACTCTCCCGGATACAGACGTCTTATCTAGGTTTGGAGCAGCTCTGTAGTAAACATATTGACTGAAGAATAAGATCTTACAATGCTGGTGAAGTTAATCTACTTTGGCATTCCATTTTATTCATTTATTGTGGTAACTGAAGACATGTATTCATAAAGTCTTTAACAGTAGATTAAAGAATGGCTGTATTTCATTCTTCATCTGTACTGAGATGGCACAATGAAGAAAACGTTGGCTTCATCAGTCAGGATTTTTATTCATCTGGTACATCTCAAAAAGCTTCATTGACACTGCCATGAAATGAAATCAGAAGCCCAGCTGTTCTACAGACTCATTTGAAATGAATGAGTCGAGTTTCTACAATACACTGTAATGCCTAAAAATGTGTTTAATGCTCCTAATCTTTGTTTTCACTTATTCACACTTTTTGTAAAACTTTAATTAGATGCTAATTGTAAAGCAAAACGGGACACTTAAGTCACACTTAAAAATGTATGAGATTCACTGCATTATATATTAAGGGGGATACACTCTCAAAATATATATAAAACTGCAGAAAGTTGTAAACTATTTTACCTTTATGAGTGCAAAATGTGTGTGATATTTAAATAAATGCTTATATTACAATTTGGGGTTCTTGCTGAAAGTATAATTCACCAAAAAAAATTAATTTGTTGAAAATGTACTCAACCTCAGTTCATCCTAGATGTAGGTGAGTTTGTTCATTAGAACAGATTTGAAGAAATGTGGCGTTGCATGGGTGCCGTCAGAACGACAATCCAAACAGCTGATAAAAACATCACAATAATCCACAAGTAATCCATATGACAATTAATGTCTTGTAAAGTGAAAATCATCTTGGTTACGACTGACATTGAGAGTGACTGACTTAAAGGGAACTGCATGTTTGTAAGAAACATATCCAGCATTTTAACTTTATCCATTGTTTCTGTAAGTCCATAATAATGATTCCTCAAGTGAAAGACTAATTTTTTTCCTCAATTTTTACGATGAAACAAAATCAACTACATATTGGATGGCCTGAGAGTAAAAACATTTTCAGCATTTTTTTTTTTTTGGTCAGTAATTCCTTTAATGTATCACATATTTAACTGAAATTTATCTATCAGGTATTTTCTGTTACATTTGGTTTATTTTTTATTGAATGGCTTCCAATATAATTTTGGGACAGGTCCAGAGATTGTTAATTAACAGAATTTTCTCATTTACCCTTCCTTATGAGAGCGATTCAGTCTATTATTCTTTTAGATCTCAGTGTTTTGTGGCAGCAGTCATCAAAAATGTATTCTCATGAACGTGTGCTGGAGTCTCATCTTAAAAAGAAATTTCTTCAAAGTCTTCAAGTGTCACAATGGGACGGAATCTAAATCTGAATGGAATGGGGGTAGAGAAGATGGTCCTGTGGATTGATGATGACGGTGACACAACGTCTTGAAGAAGTTATATAAGGAAAACTCCATTTACTTCGACACCCCATTCCAATTCACATGTAAAATCCTTCACTACAAACAACTTTTAAAATCTGAAATCCCCAATGCCCTGCAGGATAAATAATAGTGGTGGTTGGTAAAGAGCGACTTGGTTTAGTGAGCAGTAAACAGAATGAGATACATTAAGTCACTTTCTTGAGCTAAGAAACATATGGCATCATGTTGAGCCTTACGATAAGCCCCCCATTGAATACCTGAACAAGGGGCCTGTCTCAAAACATTAGAAGCTGCTGTCTTTATCATGATTCAGCAGAATTGTGTTCCAGCCCAAAGGCAAGATGCTAGCTTGCTTGTGGGAGAAACTCAAATGTAGCATCTCCTTACGCCCCCCCTGTCGCATCAAACCCATCTGGTCTGATTGGACTAGATGGCTCTGCAAAAGATCTTCGGTCTCTCTGGTAATCTCGCCAGCTGTCTGCAGCAGAGGTGCAATCCTACAGGGTTCCCAACACAGTTAGCCAGGGATTATTTTTTCATGATAAGGTCTGTATCTGCTCTTCCTGTGGCTGCTGCGGCCCATGCTCCAGTGAGGATAGCTTTTGCTTATTAGTCTGGGTGAGGGGCTGTCTTCTGCCTTGAGGACACCATAGCTTTTTTGGCGAATGATTTGCAGATCCTCAGTACCACTGACAAACATATAATCTTGTAAAATCTGTGGTAAGTAGTGCTGCTCCATAGTATAAACAGAGTATGTGCGACCGCAAATCTAAAAGTGATCGTGCATTCAAAAAGGGAGGGGCTGGTGGGGGTTTTTATGCTGATGCCTCACGATGCTGGCACAACATTGTGATGTCTATCAGTCAATGGCGATGGATGAGGGCATCGTCTATTGGCCCAGCCCTAATGCTGCATTTGCAGTTTGTTGAGGCTGTTGCATGTTCATTTTCATTTAATTGAGTTTCCGGCAAAAGTAATGTCTTAATCATTGTACTGTAAACATATTTTAGGACATCGATTAAGAAAATCATTTTTTGTATTTTCAAAACATTTTACTAGTGATATCTTCCATCATTTATTATACACTTAAAAAAATGGTGGTAAAACAATTTGGTAAAAATGCCAGAAATGACAAAGTAACACTTTCACTTTTGAAGTAGAAATACTTAAATAGTCATGTAAAACATATTCCAATAAAAGAAAAGAAAAAAAATATTGCAATGCAATGCATTTTTACTTTTTTTCCCAAATAAAGACTTCAAAGTATCCTTAAAAACATGTCAACATTTTTGTAAAAAGCACACAATATTAAAACTTACTGCACACAATGTATTCTGCTTTGACATTTATGCTGGTAGCAAATGGTATTACATTACAATGTATTTTAATTAAATTTTTATTATTTTATTGTATATTTCTATTTTTATTATTTCTTATTTTGTTTAAACCAAAAATCTATTGAAAATATAATGGCATGTTTAAATTAAACAGAACACATAATGAAAAAAATATTAGAATAAAAGAAATATGTTTAGAAATGTGATTTAATACATTATTATAAATAAGCTTGATTTAAGCCATATAAACGGATATTTCATGGCTTTTCATGTAACTTTGTTGTTTTAAAGATGTTTTGATATTTTTACTGGAAATCAAGACAAGATTATGTGTAGTAAAATACTGTTTAGCATTTATACTTTTATACTCTTTATTAAGAATACTTTTTGTACATAAAAGTGCAAGATTATTTTTTGTTCCGTTTCTTTGAAGATAAGAAGCAGTATGTCCTGACAAAGTTTTGTAAATCCATTACTGTATATCCCTGGATTGTTGTTTATGTTCACTCGCTGCTTGTTTTGTAGTCACAGATTTCTTATCCTGCTAATAAAAGAAGGAACCAATTCCATGCACTGCTGGTCAAACACACTCCATTACGGTGGGCGGTGTTGTTTGGCTGGGGCGAGCTCGGTCCATACTGCATACACTGATATCCCTTTCTCCCTCAAAAGGGCAAGTTAAGTGGCCTTGGAAGCGGGAGTGATTTCTGTCTGTGGTGTGCCAAGTAGAAAAATGATGGTAAATGTAGTGGGGTTACTGATCAATAGTGCATTTCTGCGCGGTGTGAAAACAACATCACTCACGCTGGAAGAGAACAGTGATTTTTATCAATATGTTATATTTTCTGCTTTTCCTCCACCCAAAGTCTTAAAGGGTGAGTAGAGTACATTTAGTACATCAAAGCTTCATCTGATTTTCTAATATATATTGAGGTTCCTCCAGAATGGCTTCTGATGTTTTGAACTACATAATATTTACCCCCAAATGTTCCTCTAATAAAATATTTTATCACCATTTGCAGCCTTCTTCATATCCTTCACCTTTGATTTTAAGCACAGCATGTGTCCGTCAGTCTATGGTTATGCATGATGTATTGTCTTAGAGCTTCTTAATGTTGTATAGATGTAGAGTGAGTGAACTTAAAAATCGGTGGAAGAATCGTTGCTTTCTAAGCCATGACTAATTTAAGAGCAAAGCCTCCAAACACTCCAAAGTAATCCCCAGTCTTTCACTGCAGTCTGCAACCTTTGATGAAAGTCAATGAAGATCAAGGGAGCCTGTCAAGCGCTTTCCAATTTGTCAAGCCTAATATAAATGAAAGTCACTTTTTCCGGGGAATATTGCATTGTTGAGTTCCGAGTTCCTTTCAACAGGTTATTTGCTATATGACTAATCTATTCTAAAGAAAAGGACAGGAAAGAGTTTAAATCAGTCCATGGATATATGTGTTTCATGGTTTAATTTAATACTTGTAATTTTATTTAATATACTTCATTCGAATCGGTTCAAGATCACTGAGAATATCTGTAGTTCCCCTTCCTTCTCCAGGCACGTAGAGTAGATTTAATTATATCATTTACTCAACCTTGTTGTTTCAGAAATCTTATGACACAAAAGTAGAATATACTGGTCATACTTTTCAATGGAATGAAAATTAATGATCAAAAAAGCACATGACTTGTGCAAAATGCATGTATTGGATGAGAAAAAAGTAGTACAAAAATAAACAATGCCAGTATTACAAAACAGAACATAAAAAGTGTAGAAATCATTCGTTTTTCTAAAGAAAAACATTGTCCATCAGTTATAACATCTTTTTTTGCCTCCCCTGAGCCCATTGAGTTTTAACAGACCTCCTAAAGTGTGCGGTGGGTTTATTGGGGGGTGACTGAGAATGACTGTTGGAAAGTCATGTGAGGGGAGGCAGTGCCTCCATCGTGATATGATTGGATATGACTGGTTATGTTCGTCTGTGATTGATTCATGTGAAATCCTGTGTCCTGCATTCGCTAAACAGTCCGAATTAATAATATAATGACAAGAAAGTAAGTAAACAACTCACAAACTTAAATATAGCCACTGTGTTAAGAAATTAAGAAAATAAGAAATTGAAATTGCCTGAAAACATAATATGTGAGTTTTAGTAAGTAAATCTAAAGTAAATCTGTGCCGGTGACCAATATTTACTGAGCTTTGATGATGATCTGAAAGAAGTTAGCATAGAATAGAATAGCATATATTCACAAATAAAAATAATTGTAAAAATCATTTTATATATATATATATATATATATATATATATATATATATATATATATATATATATAATATAATATAATATAATATTTTATATGAATGCATGGATAATCAATCACAACACTTTTTTTTTTTTTACCCCATCTATCAGCTGGGACTTTATTAATCAGCCACACCTTGACCCCCTGGTGCAAACAGAAACCTCTCCCACACACGGTTTTTATTGGCATTGATGTTTGGCCAGCATTTTTGATTTTAGCGTGAACAGAAAAATTACTTGTCTCTAAATTAGAAATGATGTTTGGGAACATTTCTGATATTACATAATGTCAACACTTACCAAGCCTGGATTTTGGGGGGGTATGGGTAGAAGGTAGAGTGAATGTCAACCACAGTGTCATTTTACCTCGTCAGGAAATCAGGGAACACAGATGAACCTTTCTGTCATTTTCTTTGACACGTTTTATAATCTGTAAACAAACTATATTCAATTGTGTTCACTGATGAGAATAATCAGAATAATCAGTTAACATACAAGGCATCTTAATCACTTCATTGAAACTGTCCTCTCAGGAATAGTAAGTCAATTCTCTATCATACAAAACATAAATTGCTTTGAATCTCCAGCATTAAAATGCATGATAGCTAATAATTACTGCTTAGCACTGTGAGTCCAATTATAGCCAATGAGGACTAGTTTGAAAAGTCACCTCAGTAGTTTGAGTAATTATTCAGCTACTGTACAAATACAGAAATGCATTCAGGTTGATTGTACCATGTATATTTTACTTAATTAGATATTCTACAGCTTAAGGGGGCAAACAATCTGAATTTTTTTATTTTTTATTATTAATTATTATTTTTAGGTCTAAATCAATAGCTTTCCTCATTCCTCATTTACAATAATAGCTCTTGTACAGGATTGTCAAATGGCCATTCTGCACTGCATATAAACTGTCTCCCATAGGCTGTTCATTGCCATCTTTACACCTGTTTTAGGGTAACACAATAAAGCCAACACAGTGCGTCATGGTTACAAACTTCCATCAATCATAAAGCATGTTGAGATCGACCAGCAGAGCCAAATGGCCAAGGCTGGATCTAGTTATGGCTATTGTTTTCAATAAGGGACAGCTGTGCTCACATCAATTTATCTTGTCTCTCTGCTCTTTCTCTTTTTTAGTGGAACTTTCCTTTTTTCGTATGTGGAAATTATTTCTTCTGCCACAGATTAATCTATCTATCTATCTATCTATCTATCTATCTATCTATCTATCTATCTATCTATCTATCTATCTATCTATCTATCTATCTATCTATCTATCTATCTATCTATCTATCTACAGTCTGTCTGTCTATCTATTTATTTATCTATCATGTAGTTCAGTTTTTTGTTCAATCCATCCATCCATCCAATGGTGGCAAATAAAGGATTCAAAGAAGCAACAGCAGGTGAATTAATAACAGCATTTTGCATTGGTTATATATTTCACAATGTTCATATGACATTTAAATTATTTGGCTGTTTTTCAGTGCATACGTGCAGCAATCTGCAGGTCATCGTTTGACTTGAAATGTCATTATATTTTATCCTCTGTGTGAAATGCTTCTCATAAAACATTGATAAACTAATTTTGGTGGTTTAATGTGAGTAATACTTCACGTAGGCATCGCCACATGGGGCTCTAGGGGGAAATACTTGAGCCATCCTATATAAACCTTTGATAATGCATTTGAGAAGAAATAGTCATTATAAGATGCGTTTGTTATAACAGTCATTTAACAGCCAGACAAAAGTGACTGGAAATATCAGAGGGGTCATCTACTGTATATGTACATACAAACACTTCCATTATTATTCTGTTAGTCACTTTGCTTGTGAATAGATGCCTGCTATGGCGACGCAAACTGTGTGACAGATAAAAAATGTGCAGGCCATGAGCCGCTCCCTGTATGAGATTTGTCATCATATTCAGTCCAGTTGCTTCAGGGTCAGGACTCAAATTAATTCCTAACTGACTACAGCAGACTGTGTGAGTGATAGTGGAGGCTGCTGTTTTTGAACAATAGAAATGCATGTGTCTGCTGGCTGGATGGATGCAATAGTGGCACCAGGTCATTTTAAATTGCCCTGTAATTTGCTAACATTTGTGAAACCGCTCAGAGGAGTTCATTACTGCACAGTAGCCCTGCAGGAAAGGAAGTCCCTTTAAAACCCATTAAAACTTTGGGCCATCCTAACACGTTTATATACAGTAAAAATTACTTTTACGAAGTTGTAAACAAAATGGGAGGTTATTGGAGTCCATTTTACGAGAAAATACTATTTCAGTCTGTTTAAAAATTTCACATTTAATTAAACGTCACTTGTCATTTTTTTGTGATTAATTTTGAAAGTCTTTTGAATTTCTGAAAATATGTGTTTATAAGTATCAAATCTATCATTAAGACTTGACTAAAAACTGTTGCTTCTCTAGTTCTCTATCCATAATACTGCTTTCTCCAGAGTCATTTTGCCTGAATCAGGAGCGAAAATGGACTAGTTAAAATTACTAGTTAAAATGATGCAAAACAGTTCTAAACAAATATTTCTGTGCATTTTGATGAGAGAGGACAAAAGTGATGGACTTTTTCCACTAGAGGAAGTGTTACGGATTATGGACTGGTATTTTGGCCAGAGATGATGGTTTGACATTAAATCGCATTGATGGATGTTTTTCTTACAAACATGCAGCTTTTCACTTCACTTCAATGTTTATTGATGAACTGGAGTTATGCAGATTACTTGTTATAAGATGTTTGGATTCTAATTCCTTCGGCACCCATTCACTGCAGAGGATCCATTGGTGAGCAAGGGATGTAATGCCAATTTCCACAAATCTGTTCTAATGAAGAAACAAACTCATTATCTAAATCTTGGATGTCCTCTGGGTGAACACATATTCATTTTGGGGGGAACTGTTTCTTTAAGATTTTATGTATAACTAGTTGCATTTATTTTATTTTATTATATAAAGCCTTATTTCTATTACAAAACCATGCCTGGTGATGGAGACGGGTGTGCCAGCAAAGAAAATATTACCTTTTGTTTTTTCACATTGGTATTCAAAGCAGCAGGTTACTAGAAATATTACAGGTATTCGTTATGTATTTCAGCAAACAATTCTGTGTCTCAATTGGAGGAACTTCAGGGGGGAATATTTGCAAAACACCAAACAAGACGATATTGTTTTGCTGCACATGCTGTCTTTTCGGTATCAACAGTATTGCTCAAAATGAAAAAAAAAATTTTTATTGCAGAAGTTAGCAGTTAGACTAAATGAATGAGAATCACCATAATATGTTCATTTCTCACTCGTTTTGATGTTTAAGAACTAAAAGACATGACGGCAGAACATCTGTGTGATCTGTTTCTTGCCTTGAGGAAAACAGCTTAGGCATGAAATGCATTCAAAGGAATTAAACATCCTAGATCAAGTGTAACTGTGAACATACATCAAACCTCTTCGTAAAGTCTTTGATTTGATGTTTTCGCACTGCTTTGTAATTTGAAATGATAAGAAGCAACCTTCAAACTATTTTGTACAATAGCACCTTTTGCTTGTCTTTCAGTGAAATGTATTACCAAGGACACAACACTCATTGTTAGTTTAGCAGAAGTTATCACAGGAGAGTAGACCTTCTCAGTTCATTGCAAGGTTAGCAAGTCTCCTCTGGGAGAGATGCTCCGTTCTGTTCAAACAGATTCTCCAGAATGAAGATAATGGCGTTGTTGCGCATTCTTTAAACAAAACCTTATGTCGAGGACTTGGGTCAAAATATAAGGTTCTCTTTAGTGCAAGCGGCCTATAGAGGGGTCATCTCAAGTGCTTTCGTAATGAATCACAGTATTAGGAAACCAGTGCACTGTGAATGATGCAGTTCCTTCATGCAAATGTACTTGTCACTGCGGTCTCGTTGTCTAAAGATGACTGTTTAGAAGTTTTTCTCCACACCATGATGAATATTCAATAGAATATGGCTCAGTGTTTTGCTTAGAGGATTATTTCATCATTTACTCACCCTCATGTTATTTCAAACCCATTTCACTATCCATGGAACACAAAAAGAAGATGCTTAGCAGAATGTCAAAGTGGCTTTTTCATTTACATTAAAAGTGAATGATGACTAGGGGGCGGTTAAACACCTAAAA